>NC_133760.1:80307164-80318013 GCF_036562045.2 Rhinolophus sinicus | reverse complement strand
TGGACAGGGTAGGGATTCGGATAACAACCAAGTATAAGTTTAGGGTCGGAAGTGTGTTCGAGCCACGGTTCCCGCGAGGGTATGGAAAAAGTTCGGTGGGTTGGTTGAGGGTGAGGGATGGAACCGTGTTCGGCTGTTGCCTACAACCAGGTATACATTTCAGTTCGGAACAGTGTTTGAGTTCGGTAACCGCGAGTGAAGTAAAACTTCGGTAGAATGGTTAGTGTGAGGGTGAGGAATGGGGCAGGGTTCGCCTTTTGCTTATAGCCAGGTGTACGTTTAGGTTCGGAACACTGTTAGGGTCACTGTCAGCTGGAGGGTATGGGAAAGGATTGTATGTTGGTCAGTGAGAGGCTGAGGGATGGGGCAGGTTTCAACTACTGCCTGTAGCCTCGTCGGGTCAGTGTTAGGGCCTCGGTTAACCCGAGGGTGAGAGAGGGTTGGTGTGTTAGGTAAAGTGAGTGTGATTGTTCAGACAGGGGACGGGTTCGGATTACAGCCAGGTATACACATTTATGGTCTGAAAGTGTTAGAACCACGGATACCCCGAGGGTAGGGAAAAGTTTGGTACATTGGTTAATTTGAGGGTGATTGATGGAAACGTGTTCGGCTGTTGCCTGCAGCCAGGTAAACATTTAGGTTCGGAAGAGTGTTCGAACCTTGGCCAGCGCGAGGGTCGTTAAAGGTTGGTATGCTGGTTAGGCTGAGGGTGAGGGATGGGACAGGTTCTGCTTACAGCCAGGTGTACGCTTAGGCTCGGAACACTCTTTAGGGCCACGGTTACCGGAGGGTGGGACAGGTTTCTATGTTGGTTAGTGTGAGGTTGAGGGCTGGGACAGGGTTCGGCTACTACATGCAAGCTGGTACACATTAATTTTCGGTTCAGGGTTAGGGCCTCGGTTAGCCCAAAGCTGGAGACAGAGTTGACGTGTTAGTTAAAGTGAGGATGAGTGTTCAGACAGGGTACGGTTCGGATAACAGCCAAGTATACGTTTAGGGTCGGAACTGTGTTAGAGCCTCGTTTACCGCGAGGGTAGGATAAGGTTCATATGTTGGTTTAGTTGAGGGTGAGGAATGGAACCTTGTTCGGATGGTGCCTGCAACCAGGTATGCACTTCGGTTCGGACCAGTGTTTGATCCGCAGTAACCGTGGGGGAAGTTAAAGGTTGGTATGATGGTTAGGGAGAGCGTGAGAGATAGGACAGGGTTGGCATTTTACTGACAGGCTGGTGGACGTCTAGGCGCGGAACACTGTCAGGGCCACGGTGAGCTGGAGGGGGAACGTATTGCATGTTGGTTAGTGTCAGTCTGAGGGATGGCCGAGTGTTCGGCTACTTGCCTGTATCCAGGTATACATTAAGGTTCGGGTGAGGGTTAGGAACTCGGTTAGCCCGAGGGGGAATAGGGTTGGTGTGTTAGTTAAAGTGACGGTGAGGGATTGGACAGTGTAGCGTTTCGGATAACAGCCAAGTAGGTTCGGAACTGTATTTGAACCTGTGGTCAGCGAGAGTGATGTTAAAGGTTGGTATGTTGGTGTGGGTGAGGGTGAGCGATGGGACAGTGTTCAGGTTCTGCTTACAGCCAGGTGTGCACGTTTAGGCTCGGAAGATTCTTAGGGCCACGGTTAGCGGGAGGTGATGGGAAAGGATTGAATTTTGGTCAGTGTGAGGCCCAGCTACCCGCAGCCAGGTATACATTAAGGTTCGGGTCAGTGTTAGGGACTCGGTTCGCCTGATTGTGAGAGTGTTGGTGTGTTAGTTAAAGTGAGGGTGAGGGTTCAGACATTGTACGGGTTCGGATAACAGCCAAGAATACGTAGAGGATCGGAAGAATGTTAGAGCCACGGTTATCGCCAGGGTAGGGAAAACGTTGGTATGTTTGATATGTTGAGGGTGAGGGGCGGAACTGTGTTCGGCTGCTGCCTACAGCCAGGTATACATTTAGGTTCGGAGCAGTGTTTGAGCCACGTTCACCCCGACGGAAGTTAAAAGTTGGTATGTTGGTTAGGGTGAGGGTGAGGGATGGGTCAGTGTTCGGGTTCTGCTTACAACCAGTTTTCCGTTTAGGCTCGAAAGACAGTCAAGGCCACAATTACCGGGAGGTTACGGGAAAGGATTGTATGTTGGTTAGTGTGAGGCTTAGGGAAGGGACAGGGTTCGGCTACTGCCTTCAGCCAGGTATACATTAAGGTTCGGGTCAGTGTTAGTGCCTAGTTTAGCGCAAGGGTGAGACAGGGTTGGTGTGTGTTAAAGTGGGAGTGAGGGTTCGCACAGGGCAGAGTTTCGTATAATAGCCAAGTATACGTTTAGGTTAGGAAGTGTGTTAGAGCCTCGGTTACCGCGAGGGTCGGAAAAGGTTCATACGTTGGTTTAGTTGAGGGTGAGGAATGGAACCTTGTTCGGATGGTGCCTACAACCAGGTGTACATTTAGATTCGGACCAGTGTTTGAGCCGCAGTAACCGTGGGAGAAGTTAAAGGTTGGCATGATGGTTAGGGTGAGGGGTGAGAAATGGGACAGGGTTCGCCTTTTACTTACAGCCTTGTGTACGTCTAGGTTCGGAACACTGATAGGGCCACGGTTAGCTGGAGGGTATGGGAAAGTATTGCTTGTGGGTTAGTGTCAGTCTGAGGGATGGGAGAGTGTTCGGCTACTGCCTGTATCCAGGTATACACTAAGGTTAGGGTGAGGTTCGGAACTCGGTTAGCCCGAGGGGGAATAGGGTTGGTGTGTTAGTTAAAGTGACGGTGAGGGATTGGACAGTGTAGCGTTTCGGATAACAGCCAAGTAGGTTCGGAACTGTATTTGAACCTGTGGTCAGCGTGAGGAACCTTAAAGGTTGGTATGTTGCTTAGGGTGAGGGTGAGTGATGGGAAAGTGTTTAAGGTTCTGCTTACAGCCAGGTGCACGTTGAAGCTCGGAAGACGCTGAGGGCCACGGTTAGCGGGAGGTTATGGGAAAGGATTGACTGTTGATTAGTGTGAGGCTGAGGGATGGGACACGTTTCAGCTACTGCCTGCAGCCAGGTATACATTAAGTTTCGGTTCAGTGTTCGGGCCTCGGTTAGCCGGAAGACGGGAACAGGGTTGACGTGTTACAGTGAGCGTGATGGTTTGGACAGGGTAGGGATTCGGATAACAACCAAGTATAAGTTTAGGGTCGGAAGTGTGTTCGAGCCACGGTTCCCGCGAGGGTATGGAAAAAGTTCGGTGGGTTGGTTGAGGGTGAGGGATGGAACCGTGTTCGGCTGTTGCCTACAACCAGGTATACATTTCAGTTCGGAACAGTGTTTGAGTTCGGTAACCGCGAGTGAAGTAAAACTTCGGTAGAATGGTTAGTGTGAGGGTGAGGAATGGGGCAGGGTTCGCCTTTTGCTTATAGCCAGGTGTACGGTTAGGAGCGGAACACTGGTAGGATCACTGTCAGGTGGAGGGTATGGGAAAGGATTGTATGTTGGTCAGTGAGAGCCTGAGGGATGGGGCAGGTTTCAACTACTGCCTGTAGCCTCGCGGGTCAGTGTTAGGGCCTCGTTAACCCGAGGGTGAGAGGGTTGTTGTGTTAGGTAAAGTGAGTGTGATTGTTCAGACAGGGGACGGGTTCGGATTACAGCCAGGTATACACATTTATGGTCTGAAAGTGTTAGAACCACGGATACCCCGAGGGTAGGGAAAAGTTTGGTACATTGGTTAATTTGAGGGTGATTGATGGAAACGTGTTCGGCTGTTGCCTGCAGCCAGGTAAACATTTAGGTTCGGAAGAGTGTTCGAACCTTGGCCAGCGCGAGGGTCGTTAAAGGTTGGTATGCTGGTTAGGCTGAGGGTGAGGGATGGGACAGGTTCGGCTTCTGCTTACAGCCAGGTGTACGTTTAGGCTCGGAACACTCTTAGGGCCACGGTTACCGGGAGGGTGTGGGACAGGTTTCTATGTTGGTCAGTGTGAGGTTGAGGGCTGGGACAGGGTTCGGCTACTACATGCAAGCTGGTACACATTAATGTTCGGGTCAGTGTTAGGGCCTCGGTTAGCCCGAAGTTGGGGACAGTGTTGACGTGTTAGTTAAAGTGAGGATGAGTGTTCAGACAGGGTACGGTTCGGATAACAGCCAAGTATACGTTTAGGGTCGGAACTGTGTTAGAGCCTCGGTTACCGCGAGGGTAGGATAAGGTTCATATGTTGGTTTAGTTGAGGGTGAGGAATGGAACCTTGTTCGGATGGTGCCTGCAACCAGGTATGCACTTCGGTTCGGACCAGTGTTTGATCCGCAGTAACCGTGGGGGAAGTTAAAGGTTGGTATGATGGTTAGGGTGAGGGTGAGAAATGGGACAGGGTTCGTCTTTTACTTACAGCCTGGTGTACGTCTAGGCTCGGAACACTGTTAGGGCCACGGTGAGCTGGAGGGTATGGGAACGTATTGCATGTTGGTTAGTGTCAGTCTGAGGGATGGCCGAGTGTTCGGCTACTTGCCTGTATCCAGGTATACATTAAGGTTCGGGTGAGGGTTAGGAACTCGGTTAGCCCGAGGGGGAATAGGGTTGGTGTGTTAGTTAAAGTGACGGTGAGGGTTTGGACAGTGCAGAGTTTCGGATAACAGCCAAGTAGGTTCGGAACAGTATTTGAACCTTGGTCAGCGAGAGTGATGTTAAAGGTTGGTATGTTGGTGTGGGTGAGGGTGAGCGATGGGACAGTGTTCAGGTTCTGCTTACAGCCAGGTGTGCACGTTTAGGCTCGGAAGATTCTTAGGGCCACGGTTAGCGGGAGGTGATGGGAAAGGATTGAATTTTGGTCAGTGTGAGGCTGAGGGATGCGTCATGTTTCAGCTACTGCCCGCAGCCAGGTATACATTAAGGTTCGGGTCAGTGTTAGGGACTCGGTTCGCCTGATTGTGAGAGTGTTGGTGTGTTAGTTAAAGTGAGGGTGAGGGTTCAGACATTGTACGGGTTCGGATAACAGCCAAGAATACGTAGAGGATCGGAAGAATGTTAGAGCCACGGTTATCGCCAGGGTAGGGAAAACGTTGGTATGTTTGATATGTTGAGGGTGAGGGGCGGAACTGTGTTCGGCTGCTGCCTACAGCCAGGTATACATTTAGGTTCGGAGCAGTGTTTGAGCCACGTTCACCCCGACGGAAGTTAAAAGTTGGTATGTTGGTTAGGGTGAGGGTGAGGGATGGGTCAGTGTTCGGGTTCTGCTTACAACCAGTTTTCCGTTTAGGCTCGAAAGACAGTCAAGGCCACAATTACCGGGAGGTTACGGGAAAGGATTGTATGTTGGTTAGTGTGAGGCTTAGGGAAGGGACAGGGTTCGGCTACTGCCTTCAGCCAGGTATACATTAAGGTTCGGGTCAGTGTTAGTGCCTAGTTTAGCGCAAGGGTGAGACAGGGTTGGTGTGTGTTAAAGTGGGAGTGAGGGTTCGCACAGGGCAGAGTTTCGTATAATAGCCAAGTATACGTTTAGGTTAGGAAGTGTGTTAGAGCCTCGGTTACCGCGAGGGTCGGAAAAGGTTCATACGTTGGTTTAGTTGAGGGTGAGGAATGGAACCTTGTTCGGATGGTGCCTACAACCAGGTGTACATTTAGATTCGGACCAGTGTTTGAGCCGCAGTAACCGTGGGAGAAGTTAAAGGTTGGCATGATGGTTAGGGTGAGGGGTGAGAAATGGGACAGGGTTCGCCTTTTACTTACAGCCTTGTGTACGTCTAGGTTCGGAACACTGATAGGGCCACGGTTAGCTGGAGGGTATGGGAAAGTATTGCTTGTGGGTTAGTGTCAGTCTGAGGGATGGGAGAGTGTTCGGCTACTGCCTGTATCCAGGTATACACTAAGGTTAGGGTGAGTGTTCGGAACTCGGTTAGCCCGAGGGGGAATAGGGTTGGTGTGTTAGTTAAAGTGACGGTGAGGGATTGGACAGTGTAGCGTTTCGGATAACAGCCAAGTAGGTTCGGAACTGTATTTGAACCTGTGGTCAGCGTGAGGAACCTTAAAGGTTGGTATGTTGCTTAGGGTGAGGGTGAGTGATGGGAAAGTGTTTAAGGTTCTGCTTACAGCCAGGTGCACGTTGAAGCTCGGAAGACGCTGAGGGCCACGGTTAGCGGGAGGTTATGGGAAAGGATTGACTGTTGATTAGTGTGAGGCTGAGGGATGGGACACGTTTCAGCTACTGCCTGCAGCCAGGTATACATTAAGTTTCGGTTCAGTGTTCGGGCCTCGGTTAGCCGGAAGACGGGAACAGGGTTGACGTGTTACAGTGAGCGTGATGGTTTGGACAGGGTAGGGATTCGGATAACAACCAAGTATAAGTTTAGGGTCGGAAGTGTGTTCGAGCCACGGTTCCCGCGAGGGTATGGAAAAAGTTCGGTGGGTTGGTTGAGGGTGAGGGATGGAACCGTGTTCGGCTGTTGCCTACAACCAGGTATACATTTCAGTTCGGAACAGTGTTTGAGTTCGGTAACATGAGTGAAGTAAAACTTCGGTAGAATGGTTAGTGTGAGGGTGAGGAATGGGGCAGGGTTCGCCTTTTGCTTATAGCCAGGTGTACGTTTAGGTTCGGAACACTGTTAGGGTCACTGTCAGCTGGAGGGAATGGGGAAAGGATTGTATGTTGGTCAGTGAGAGGCTGAGGGATGGGCCAGGCTTCAACTACCGCCTGTAGCCTCGCCGCGCCAGTGTTACGGCTTCGGTTAACCCGAGGGTGTCAGACGCTTGGTGTGTTAGGTAAAGTGAGTGTGATTGTTCAGACAGGGGACGGGTTCGGATTACAGCCAGGTATACACATTTATGGTCTGAAAGTGTTAGAACCACGGATACCCCGAGGGTAGGGAAAAGTTTGGTACATTGGTTAATTTGAGGGTGATTGATGGAAACGTGTTCGGCTGTTGCCTACAGCCAGGTATACATTTAGGTTCGGAATAGGGTTTGAACATTTGTCAGCGCGAGTGAAGTTATAGGTTGGTATGCTGGTTAGGCTGAGGGTGAGGGATGGGACAGGTTCGGCTTCTGCTTACAGCCAGGTGTACGTTTAGGCTCGGAACACTCTTAGGGCCACGGTTACCGGGAGGGTGTGGGACAGGTTTCTATGTTGGTCAGTGTGAGGTTGAGGGCTGGGACAGGGTTCGGCTACTACATGCAAGCTGGTACACATTAATGTTCGGGTCAGTGTTAGGGCCTCGGTTAGCCCGAAGTTGGGGACAGTGTTGACGTGTTAGTTAAAGTGAGGATGAGTGTTCAGACAGGGTACGGTTCGGATAACAGCCAAGTATACGTTTAGGGTCGGAACTGTGTTAGAGCCTCGTTACCGCTAGGGAAGGATAAGGTCGATATGTTGGTTTAGTTGAGGGTGAGGAATGGAACCTTGTTCGGATGGTGCCTGCAACCAGGTATGCACTTCGGTTCGGACCAGTGTTTGATCCGCAGTAACCGTGGGGGAAGTTAAAGGTTGGTATGATGGTTAGGGTGAGGGTGAGAAATGGGACAGGGTTCGTCTTTTACTTACAGCCTGGTGTACGTCTAGGCTCGGAACACTGTTAGGGCCACGGTGAGCTGGAGGGTATGGGGAACGATTGCATGTTGGTTAGTGCCAGTCGGAGGGATGGCCGAGTGTTCGGCTACTTGCCTGTATCCAGGTATACATTAAGGTTCGGTGAGGGTTAGGAACTCGGTTAGCCCGAGGGGGAATAGGGTTGGTGTGTTAGTTAAAGTGACGGTGAGGGTTTGGACAGTGCAGAGTTTCGGATAACAGCCAAGTAGGTTCGGAACAGTATTTGAACCTTGGTCAGCGAGAGTGATGTTAAAGGTTGGTATGTTGGTGTGGGTGAGGGTGAGCGATGGGACAGTGTTCAGGTTCTGCTTACAGCCAGGTGTGCAATGCTAGGCTCGGAAGATTCTTAGGGCCACGGTTAGCGGGAGGTGATGGGAAAGGATTGAATTTTGGTCAGTGTGAGGCTGAGGGATGCGTCATGTTTCAGCTACTGCCCGCAGCCAGGTATACATTAAGGTTCGGGTCAGTGTTAGGGACTCGGTTTGCCTGATTGTGAGAGGGTTGGTGTGTTAGTTAAAGTGAGGGTGAGGGTTCAGACATTGTACGGGTTCGGATAACAGCCAAGAATACGTAGAGGATCGGAAGAATGTTAGAGCCACGGTTATCGCCAGGGTAGGGAAAACGTTGGTATGTTTGATATGTTGAGGGTGAGGGGCGGAACTGTGTTCGGCTGCTGCCTACAGCCAGGTATACATTTAGGTTCGGAGCAGTGTTTGAGCCACGTTCACCCTGGACGGAAGTTAAAAGTTGGTATGTTGGTTAGGTGAGGTGAGGGATGGGTCAGTGTTCGGGTTCTGCTTACAACCAGTTTTCCGTTTAGGCTCGAAAGACAGTCAAGGCCACAATTACCGGGAGGTTACGGGAAAGGATTGTATGTTGGTTAGTGTGAGGCTTAGGGAAGGGACAGGGTTCGGCTACTGCCTTCAGCCAGGTATACATTAAGGTTCGGGTCAGTGTTAGTGCCTAGTTTAGCGCAAGGGTGAGACAGGGTTGGTGTGTGTTAAAGTGGGAGTGAGGGTTCGCACAGGGCAGAGTTTCGTATAATAGCCAAGTATACGTTTAGGTTAGGAAGTGTGTTAGAGCCTCGGTTACCGCGAGGGTCGGAAAAGGTTCATACGTTGGTTTAGTTGAGGGTGAGGAATGGAACCTTGTTCGGATGGTGCCTACAACCAGGTGTACATTTAGATTCGGACCAGTGTTTGAGCCGCAGTAACCGTGGGAGAAGTTAAAGGTTGGCATGATGGTTAGGGTGAGGGGTGAGAAATGGGACAGGGTTCGCCTTTTACTTACAGCCTTGTGTACGTCTAGGTTCGGAACACTGATAGGGCCACGGTTAGCTGGAGGGTATGGGAAAGTATTGCTTGTGGGTTAGTGTCAGTCTGAGGGATGGGAGAGTGTTCGGCTACTGCCTGTATCCAGGTATACACTAAGGTTAGGGTGAGGGTTCGGAACTCGGTTAGCCCGAGGGGGAATAGGGTTGGTGTGTTAGTTAAAGTGACGGTGAGGGATTGGACAGTGTAGCGTTTCGGATAACAGCCAAGTAGGTTCGGAACTGTATTTGAACCTGTGGTCAGCGTGAGGAACCTTAAAGGTTGGTATGTTGCTTAGGGTGAGGGTGAGTGATGGGAAAGTGTTTAAGGTTCTGCTTACAGCCAGGTGCACGTTGAAGCTCGGAAGACGCTGAGGGCCACGGGTAGCTGAGGTTATGGGAAAGGATTGACTGTTGATTAGTGTGAGGCTGAGGGATGGGACACGTTTCAGCTACTGCCTGCAGCCAGGTATACATTAAGTTTCGGTTCAGTGTTCGGGCCTCGGTTAGCCGGAAGACGGGAACAGGGTTGACGTGTTACAGTGAGCGTGATGGTTTGGACAGGGTAGGGATTCGGATAACAACCAAGTATAAGTTTAGGGTCGGAAGTGTGTTCGAGCCACGGTTCCCGCGAGGGTATGGAAAAAGTTCGGTGGGTTGGTTGAGGGTGAGGGATGGAACCGTGTACGCATGTTACCTGCAACCAGGTTTCCATTTCAGTTCGCAACAGTGTTTGAGTTCGGTAACCGCGAGTGAAGTAAAGCTTGGGTAGAATGGTTAGTGTGAGGGTGAGGTATGGGGCAGAGATCGCCTTTTGCTTATAGCCAGGTCTACGCTTAGGTTCGGAACACTGTTAGGGTCACTGTCAGCTGGAGGGTATGGGAAAGGATTGTATGTTGGTCAGTGAGAGGCTGAGGGATGGGGCAGGTTTCAACTGCCTGTAGCCTGTACATTAAGCCGGGTCAGTGTTAGGGCTTCGGTTAACCCGAGGGGGAGAGAGGGTTGGTGTGTTAGGTAAAGTGAGTGTGATTAATCAAACCAGGGACCGGTTCGGAATAAAGCCCGCTATATACATTTATGGTCTGAAATGCTTAGAACCACGGATACCCGAGGGTAGGGAAAAGTTTGGTATGTCGGTTAATTTGAGGGTGATTGATGGAAACGTGTGCGGCTGTTGCCTGCAACCAGGTAAACATTTAGGTTCGGAATAGTGTTCGAACCTTGGCCAACGCGAGGGTCATTAAAGGATGGTATGCTGGTTAGGGTGAGGGTGAGGGATGGGACAGGTACGGCTTCTGCTTACGGCCAGGTGTACGCTTAGGCTCGGAACACTCTAGGGCCACGGTTACTGGGATGGTATGGTACAGGTTTTTATGTTGGTCAGTGTGAGGTTGAGGGCTGGGACAGGGTTCGCTACTACATGCAAGCTGGTACACATTAATGTTCGGTCAGTGTTGGGGCCTCGGTTAGCCAGAAGTTGGGGACAGTGTTGACGTGTTAGTTAAAGTGAGGATGAGTGTTCAGACAAGGTACGGTTCGGATAACAGCCAAGTATACGTTTAGGGTCGGAACTGTTTTAGAGCCTCGGTTACCGCGAGTAGGATAAGGTTCATATGTTGGTTTAGTTGAGGGTGAGGAATGGAACCTTGTTCGATGGTGCCTGCAACCAGGTATGCACTTCGTTCGGACCAGTGTTTGATCCGCGCAGTAACCGTGGGGGAAGTTAAAGGTTGGTATGATGGTTAGGGTGAGGGTGAGAAATGGGACAGGGTTCGCTTTTACTTACAGCCTGGTGTGTAATTCTAGGCTCGGAACACTGTTAGGGCCACGTGAGCTGGAGGGTAAGGGGTGCATGTTGGTTAGTGTCAGTCTGAGGGATGGCGAGTGTTCGCTACTTGCCTGTATCCAGGTATACATTAAGGTTCGGGTGAGGGTTAGGAACTCGGTTAGCCCGAGGGGGAATAGGGTTGGTGTGTTAGTTAAAGTGAGGGTGAGGGTTTGGACAGTGCAGA
>NC_133760.1:80285362-80307064 GCF_036562045.2 Rhinolophus sinicus | reverse complement strand
ACAGCTTTGAGGGCCATTCTGAAAAAGAGTTCCAAAATTGCTTTGAAGGGTGGGCTGGGCATTGGTGTCAGTGCATAGCTTCCCAAGGGGAGTACTTTGAAGGTGACCATTCAGCAGTGAGGTATGTAGCATTTTTTTAGGATGGGTTCGTGAACTTAATTCTCAGACCTCGTATATTATGAAATTTCAATTTCAATCTCAGATGCACTCTGAAATTGTATATGAAGGAGGATACATCTCCAACTGATGAAAGCTGTTACTTCTGGAAAGAAAATGATTGATCATGAGGTAATTGCTGGGAACTCATTTAAATATTTTCTACTTTCATATTTTATAACTTTTTTATAATCATCAAACTTTTTTTTCTCTATGTAGTAGTTTTCTGTCACAGTTCACTTTCAGGACCATTCAGGTTGCAGACAGATTGGGTTGTGAACTGGGCTAGTGCTTTGAGGGAAAGAATTTATTTTCATTTGAGGGACAGAATTCATTTTCTTCTCATGGTTTCTATGTGACCCTATGGTCACACCTTGGGACTGGTATCCCCAAAGAAGGGGCTAAATTTGTGGCTCACTGTTCACCGAGATTTTAGCTGTGTTCCTCTACTATATGTTCAAATAAAGTGATTGCTAGGCGTGTTTTCTAAGGTGAAGAGTATTGCCACGTGGACTGAAATTCAGACCTTCTCATAATTAAATTGTGAATCAAAAGCAAATCAGAACTAATGAAGGGAATATAAATTAGTGACCTTCAGTCTTCCTCCTGCAACCTCCTCTTCTCCACTTCCATCCCTTCCCTCCCTCTATCTGTGTCCCCTGTTGTGACCCCCGTCGCCCCACCCTGTCACCTTTGGCCATCCCCTAGACGTTATCCTCCCCTCTAAATGACTATATTAGACTTCTATGCTGTTCTCTTCCTCTGTTGTTCTCTTGTTCTATCCAGTGCACTTGAGACATCCATCCTATGGAGCTGCTGTCTGTCCCCTGGCCCCAGAACCCTCAGCCCACCCCATCTTACCTCCCATCACCCCAAAGCCTCCATCGTCCATACCTACCTTTCCCCTTGACCTCTATTTTGTCCCAGCCCATTCCAATGACTTCAGTGCATTTCCGGTGTCCTCAATGTCCAAACACCCTCACATGCACCCACCATGATGTCAGGTGTTCCCAGCTCCCGATAACCCTGAAGCCATTACCCCAAATCCTACAATCCTTGACCCTTTCTCCTGGGCCTGTTATCCCACTGATGCCACTATTCTCCCAGCTCCCTTCTCCTTCCACCCACTTTGTCTCATCATGTCCCACCGTTTATTTCTATTTGGAAAACTAACCCCCCTGGGACTCCATTCACAACCAAGTATCTCCCTTCCATCTCTGTGTTCTCTAAACCTTCATAGGCATTGAGGTTTCTGTGACTTTTACCACCTTGGCAATTCCCCCAATCCCCTTCATTCCCTTGACCTCCTTTACTCCCTTGTCCCCTCAACAACCGATACACCCCACATTCTCAACTTCCATGCACATGATTCCTTTTGTCCCCTTACAGTCTTTTACTTCAAAATGTCCTTTCACTTTGTATGAATTAACATTAGAAATTTCGAGTACATAAGCCTCGATTTCTCCACATAAGAGTAGTTTAATGTATCTGTTTACCTCACAGAATTCTTAAACGAATTCATGCCATAGGGGAGCTTAGAACATTGCCCGCCACATTTGAAGGTCTCCATTGTTCCCTGATTTTTTTTTTTTTTATATTGGGGAAGGGGAACAGGACTTTATTGGGGGAACAGTGTGTACTTCCAGGACTTTTTTTCCAAGTCAAGTTGTTGTCCTTTCAATCTTAGTTGTGGAGGGCGCAGCTCAGCTCCAGGTCCAGTTGCCGTTTCTAGTTGTAGGGGGCATAGCCCACCATCCCTTGCGGGAGTCGAACAAGCAACCTTGTGGTTGAGAAGACGCACTCCAACCAACTGAGCCATCCGGCAGCTCAGTGGCAGCTCAGCGGCAGCTCAGCGGCAGCTCAGCTCAAGGTGCCCTGTTCAATCTTAGTTGCAGGGGGCGCTGCCCACCATCCCTTGCGGGATTCGAGGAATTGAACTGGCAGCCTTGTGGTTGAGAACCCACTGGGCCATGTGGGAATCGAACCGGCAGCCTTCGGAGTTAGGAGCATGGAGCTCTAACCGCCTGAGCCACCGGGCCGGCCCCTGTTCCCTGATTTTTTAATGACTATCTATGATTTTGTAATTCTGTCTTGTTCAATCCAAAGCTGCCCGGGCCTGTGACTTATGTGTTTTCACTTTCTGATCTATGCCTCTGACTACCTCTGTCCATCTCTGTCTCCCTCTGTCAGTTTCTGTCTCTATGTATTGCTCTGTCTCTATCTCTGACACTCTGTCACCTGGCATCTCCAAGGAAGAGGGAGGTTTCTATTACATTGTTCACTCAAGCTTTTACCTCTGGCTCTTTACCATATATTAAATTGAAGGGACAGTCAATTCAAGGGATAGTTTATATAAGTAATGTTTTTGTCTCATGGGCTCAAATTAGAAACCATTCACAATTAAGTTGTGAATGGAATATCGGGATTAATGAATAGAGGAGTGTATCAGTGATCTGCAATCCACCCTTGCAATCTCCATCACCCCTGCCTCCATCTCTTCCTCCATCTCTATCCTCAATTGTGACCTCAGTCTCTCCACACCTGTTATCCCTAGAGATCCAAGAGACCTAAGTCTCTCCCTCCAAAGGACCCTTCTAGGCTTCTGTATCGCTCTCCCATGTCCATCCTGTGCATTTCAGGCTTCCACCCCATGAAACCTTTTCTCCTTATTTCCAGAGCCCTCACCCCAACTCTCCTCTCCTTCTATTGCCCCCAAACTTTTCAACCTTCCTTCTCTCTTGCTCTTTACCCTCTCCCCACTCCAACTATGTTAGCCCATTTCTTGTGTCCCCTATGTCCACTGTCCTATGTCTTGGTCATCAGTTATCCAGTGTCCTCAGTTTCCTCATGACTCTGCACCTATCACCCCCAACCGCACAATCACTGACTCTCTTGCCGCTATCCTCCCAGCTCCCTGGACCCCCTCCAGCCACTTTAACTCACACTTCCTGCTGTGACCCCAGGCTGCATCTTCCCTTCCCACTGCTTGCCTCTGTTTGCAGCACTAAATACCCCCAGGACCGCCATTCACAACCAAGCCTCCCCCTTCCACCCCTGGATCCTTTAACCCTTCACAGGCATTAAGATTTCTTTGTTTTTTCCTTGCCTTTTCACTGCCTTTTATCAGTTAACCCCCCACCACCACCGTCTCTGTTATCCCCTTCATTCCCATGGTTTCCTTCGCCCTCTTAGCCCCTCACCTGACATAGTATCCCTCCCCCATTTGTTAGCTTCCTCGCACACTCTTCCCCCTGTGCCCTAAAACCCACAGGGCATCCCTCAGTGACATTTAATGACCTTGTGCCTGATAGCCCTGTTGTGTGTTGAATTGTGAGTCTCAAATAAATATGATTGTGTCCTAACCCCAGTCCCTGTGATGTAACCTTATTGGGCAGTAGGTTTAATCAAGTTAAACTGAGTAACAATGGATTTGGGTTGGACCTAATCTGATGACTGGTGTCCTTATGACAACAGGGACATTTGGACACACACAGAACACTGTGTGACAGTGGAAGCAGAGACTGGAATGATGCATCTACACCCCGAGAAGGGGCACAGACTGCCAACAGCCACCAGAAGTTAGAAAGAGGCAAGGAAAGATAAAGTATGGGCCAACCAACACCTTGATTATAGACTTCTAGGAACCTCCATAACTGCAACAGAATAAATTTATGGTGGTCTAGCCACTCAGTTTGTGGTAATTTGTTCCAGAACCCTAGGAAACCTCTCTCTTCCCCTGCCTCCCGTGTTACCCCATGCCCGCAGACTCTCAGCAGCCCCGTCTTATCCTTTTGCTCCCTTTCGCCTGTGCTCTCTTCCTCACTCCCGTTTTCCTCACCCATGCACTGTCCCTACCCAAACTCTCCAACGTTCACACCATGCCTCTAGACCTACAGTAGCGATGTTCACAGTGCCACATAAGTGCTGCTTATTGTGAAGACAGTCCTTGTGGGGTCCGCTGTGTTGGAAGGAGTATGGGGCTGAAAGAGATCTTGTATGTAGGACTCTAGAGGACGGTCGTGCGGGGCGTCCGGCGGGGTCTCAGCTCCCGCTCCCCACAAGAGAACACAGGATACGGTGAGGCCAAAAAGGAACACCCACGGAGCCATAGATAGGGGAGTCATACCACTATATTCTCACTGGCGGCTGGGTTGGAGACACAGGAGGCAGGAGTCACACTATCCACAACTACTTCTCTCTGTCAACCAACCTCACTTGCTAGCTGCAATCCACCGTACTAACTGCAATCTGCTCTTGCTAGTTCAGCCACCATTTTCTTGCTAGCTCCCAATTTTTCTGCTAGCATAGCCACAGCAGTTATATTAGTGGCCAATGGCTCACTGGTTACAGCTGACGGCCAACTAGCCACAGCTGATGGCCATGCAATCACAGTTGATGGCCATTTACTACCTGAGCCAGCACCTTTCTATGTGAGGCTGAGAGCCTGGAAACTGCTTTCTGGGGCTCTGTCCCCACAAGGACTGTAGTCATTACTATTTTTCACATACAAACACTATGGAGATACATGTCCTCATGTGATGGAGGTTCTTTGAATGTAAATGTGACTGTTTGAACTTGTGTCATTGTGTGTTTCATTATGATTGTGTATGATGTGGGTATGAGTGTGTATGTGGGGTGTTGTTTGCATGTCTGCTTTTGAGTGTGTGACTGAGGGTGTATAGGTGACAGCATGATTACATACATTGTGTATTTTGTGTATTTAATGCTTGAGTGTTAATGCATGTTTATGTTTGTATCTCTCCATGTGTACATGTGGTCTGTATGTATGTGTATACAATATGAGTTGTCCCCAATACACCTATAACCCATGATTTAGAAAATGTGGCATTGGTGGCATTAAATAGTGGATGGGTGTCAAATGTGGATTTGTTGGAAAAGAGAAAGAATTGAAGTCACGTTTTGTATTTGTTTAATAATTACAAAATGATGTCTATGACAAAAACCTGCATGATACTGTGGTAACCATTCCATGCTCTCGATCTGATTAAGTAGAATTAGCCTGATTTTTTTTAAAAAATGGTAAAATCTGCTCATTCAGCCTTCCATTCCTAGTCTTTTGTATGTGAGAGAGAGACTCTTCATAACACTCTCTGTCTTTGTGAATGATTGTTGTGTTTAGAATTCCTATTAATCCAGGAATCAATATTGTTAGATTATAGTTTTCCTCCAAATATCCATATTATTTAATGCCCAAACTAATTTGTATTGAGTTGTGCCAGTGTCAGTTATTGTCATGATTTCATTTTGATTGTTCTATCACTGGAATTCCTTCTTAATTTATCTGATTCCTTTCCTCTGCTCATTAATTAAATTATGATGGAGCCCAGTGGTCTGAAGACTAGAAAAGAACTCCATCTGAATTTTCCAGGGGAGCATAGAATCCAGTGAAATACATGAGTTGCTGCCCGTCCCTCACATGTCAGACCTCAGCATTGTCTGCTCCCCTCATGGGAGAGCTTTTTTCCCTCCAGAGATGATGGAAAAGAAAGTTTCTCCCAAATTAACAGTCTCATTGGAGCTGTGGGACCTCATAATAGAAACTTGTGACTGTTTTTGGGTAATGAGAAACTGAGAATAACGTTCTAAGAAATATTCTTGGCTCCCCAAGCTCGTAACCTCCTTGTGTCTCTTTAGTCTTATGGCACAGGGTTGAATATTTTTGTAATCTCAATATGTAATAACATATATCAATATCATTTGGTCAAACTCATTGTTTTTCTCCGATTTTTGATGCTTAATACATGGAGTCAGGTTTATAATGTTAATACAGAGAGCTATATTAAAGCATGTCTGAAGATTGAGTAAATATCCATTTTGTTCCTGTAGAAATCTAAAAGTCACAAACTCACCATAAACAACAATAAAAACTTTTCTCTGCTCAAATGTCTACTCCAGCTTTCTGTGCTCCAACTTTAATGGCAAGCTTCACCATACACCTACTTTCTCTCATTGAAAACACAAGACTGCACCCCCGAAAATCTATCTCACCCATATAGTCAATTGACATAATCACTAAACAGAGAAAAAAATCACCTACAGATTCCAAAATTTATGCCACTGGATCCAAGCCATTTTGTTTTTTAAATTTTTGATGCTCACTTGGTATCTTTTTTTAAAAATCAGCAAACCATCCTTTTGTGCTCTCCTTTGAAACATTTAAATTCACATAAGGCCATTTTCACATGCACACAATTTAAATATGCCAAGGTCCCTCCTTAGCTCCATATTTCACAAGAATACCATCTCTAAGGTGGAATGTGCAAAACTTCTAAGTTGGCCCACAGCTTCTTTGTTACCTGAAAGTGACTTTTCCATCTACCTCAACCACAGGCCACTTCATCCTTCCATGGCTTCATTTATTTCCTTCAGTTTCTTCGGTGAGCACCTCAGAGAAGCCTCCTTGTTGATAGATTGTGTCCTAAATTCCCATGTCTAGTTAACTTCTGAAAAGTTTTAATTTGTCATATTGTAAGTTACACACTCAAGTATGTTTCTATGATCTCCACATTGTCTTAGGACCTCATGTTTTATTAATGCCTACCTCTGACCTTTTCCATTAAGGCATTAATCAATTTTTAATTATTCAAATGCATAAGAAGTACATAGCATTTCATTTAAAATTTCGATTCTAGTTTACTTTTAATTATCAAAATTAGTTTGCAGGCAAAGCTCCATGTGACGTGGTCACGCCGTGCCTGTGACATGACTGCTGACAACAGAGCTTAGGACTGAGTGACACGAGGGACTAAATGGTGGATGTTGTGGAAAACACACACTTTACATTTCTCTGCTCATGTTTGGGAATTTGTGTTTCTTATGCAGTCACAGCAGAGTCCAGATAGACTAGAGTTGTGGCTCATGAGAAGAAAGGGGCAGGCAGTTGGGAAACACACAGCAGAGTGGGGATTATTTAAAATACCAATAGAAACCTGAAAGACGTAGGAGAGGGTGTACGATGACACCAAGATGGGTGGTTCGGGTGGCTCTGGTCTCGGGGGACGTTCTGGGGACAACATGAGTCCCGTGAATGTGTTGGACCCTCTGCTGGTGCCTGTGCAGGATGAAGACCGTGGAGCCGCTGGCGCCGAGCATGGGCCCCAAAGAGAAGACATCAGAGAATAAATAGCAGTGCTGCAAACAGACTGGATTTTCTTCTTTAAAGGTAGCAGGACACTACCCTAACGCTTTTTCCCTCATGACATTGCTGCTCAACTTACCAGTCAGGTATTTAGGAAAAATTAAATTTATCCACAAAAAGCATCCAGTTAAGGAACACTGAGGGCTCCACACACTTGCAGGCTCTCACTTTTGGCTCTGCCCACCTGGCGTTCCAGGCTGATGGTGATGGATGGCCTTGAAGACACTCAGGAGGCAGGTGGTGCCCACGGACACAGCCCTGGCCACTCTCTGAACACAGAAAACAAGTTTGCATCCAAAATCATTGAGGAAATCTCTCAGCCTAAAGCCTGCCATCATTTGGGGGACTCCTTTAGAAAGAATGACCAAGGAGTTGGCCATGGTCAGGTGTTGGAGGGTCTAATCCGTGGACCTTAACCTGCATCCTGTGAGCACGGGGGAGACATAGTGGTAAAGAGGAGACCTTCCCCCAGGATTCCAACAAGAGTTTGTAACACAAATGTTATTCCTATTGCCTGACATCTGAAAGCCACTCTGGTCGTTTCCAGACGCCTGATGTTCCTCTTTCAGGGCCTGAGAACCTGCGTGGACATACGAGGTGGTGTTATGTGTGGGCAACTGAAGTCCACTATTTTGCATTTACTACTAGCTCCTCAAAAATATTTACTGCAATTTAGTGTTTCTTTTGTTAAGAGACTTCTAATCCTTGACCAAATGTTTAAATAACATTTATATGAATTACTGGTATGAACACTGCATAGAGCAAGTTTTTAAACCTTTGCAACCCTGTGATATAGGCACTTATGTGATTTTGATTTTTCAGAGGAAAATAAATTAGGCACAGAATATCAGTCCATTTGCCAAATGCACATACTGCTCAGAGCAGAGTGGCTGGGCTTATAGCAAGGACAGTGCTCTGAACCGCTTTGCTACCCTCATGAATCAAGACAGCTGGATTTTCAAATAATTCGGATCCATGTTTAGCTTTGTTCCTTATACCTTGCCATTTTATTTCAGATTGTATAGTATTTTATTATAATTTGTGTTTTCACAAGTTTTTTTTTTCCTGTATAAATATTTATAGGTCAACATCAACTGTGAAGAAAGATTTGGAGTTCTTGGTAAAGTTAGGTGAAGTATTGCCATATAATACTGCAGCAGTCTGTCCCATGACCAACTCGGATCAATGAACACAAGAGCAAGTAAATATTAGGAAAGACTTGTTTGCTTTTCTGCCAGGATCACAAGTATGGTGTCACAATAATTGAACAGTAATTTACCATTACGAAACAATATGTCATACCCTAAGATCCGGTAACATATTACCTGTTCACACCTGAGTTTAGTGAAACTGAACAGGAGGTGAGATTTGTGAAACTTGTGCATGGGATGAAGTTGTAGAGAAATGTGTGTTGAGCTTGGGCTTAATATTAACATGTTTTTAAACCAGAGAAAATATCACATGATGAATTTGAACCTGATAACTGCTGTCTGAAACAAATATGTTACCTTTCATTAAATGCTCTTTTCCTAACTTCAAGA
This sequence comes from Rhinolophus sinicus, assembly GCF_036562045.2. NCBI lineage: Eukaryota > Metazoa > Chordata > Mammalia > Chiroptera > Rhinolophidae > Rhinolophus > Rhinolophus sinicus. The sequence goes on along the minus strand of NC_133760.1, from coordinate 80,298,208 downwards.
GGGGAAACCACTCTCATCGTAGTCATCAGGCAATGGATGTTCGCAGTAGAGAAACAATTCATGTCTCCTTTAAGGTCATTGGAACTCACAGTTAGAGGAAAAGTATTTCTATTCTGGAAAACTGTCACTGAGACACTGCTTTTGCAAAGGATTATGTGATTCCAGCAAATCCACCCTATTGTTTGTTACAAGTACAGATGTATGACAACCACCCTCAATAATCCTGAAAGGTCATCTGCGATTTCTGTAAGACATACTGAGTAGAAGGTAGCTTTTAGAACTGTGTATGGTGCCAGGTGGGGACTAGACTAATTGGGGGATCACTTTGTAAATTATATAAATGTCTGACCACTATGCTGCACACCTGAGACTAATATAAAATAGTATTGAATGTCAACTGCAATTGAAAAAAAACTATGAAAAATGGATTTAAGCATCTTAAAATCAGGTTTCAGTATCACTTTGATCAAATACCAAAAAACACTGTCAGTAAGAACTGCATTAAATGTCATCAGAAGCCTTCATGGATGCTGCAGGTCTAGAGCCCCATTTCTCTCCACTAGCTCAGCTCGTGCCTGAAGAATTTTCTCCATTCCTTTGTAGCTTTGGGAGTGGAGCTCTTTGCCACCCAGAAGACTTCCTTTTGCTTGATCACTCACCCAGACCCTGATTTGCTTCCTTCCATTGCAGACTGTTCCTCCGCCTGAAACAAAAACACGGATGCCTTCCTGCTGCCAGCCAGTGGACTCAGCGTTCAGGTTGTAACTGCCATTGCCTTGCCTGTGTGGGAGGAAGGCAGCCAGACCCTAAGATAGGGGCTATGATCTGTGACCTCCCCTCCCTTGTGAAGTGCAATTATTTGACCTCTGGTGGCAACGACAGTGCAGGCTTGGGGACCTGGGAATGTTTATGGAAAAAAAAATATCCCAGGTGGTAACAATTGAAAACAGAACCTCTAGTCGGCATCGCTGAAGAGACCACTGCCAAGTTTAGAACAGGCTCCTTTTCCATGATCCCTGGAGGTGGGCAGGGTCTCCTAGAGGAAGCAGGAAGTGCTGAGGTCTGACATGTGATGGATTGGCTTGTTGCCTCACTGAGTTCTGTGTAAAAGTGAATTCTTCATTAATTTGTAGACCACTGAGAGGTACCATTTTATGAACAGAGATGGAGAAACCTGAATGCGCCCGATCTCATCTGATCTCGGAAGCTAAGCAGGGTAGGGCCTGGTTAGTACTTGGATGGGAGATGGAGAACCGGGCAAAGTACTTGATATTCCATGAGACACAAAGAGATGAACATGAAACCACTAATGCATATTAGAAATTATTGGATTCATTTGCACAACTCAAGCCAATGAATTTATGGTTAGATAATGTGGAATTTTTGTAGGAAAATGTAATTGAGCAATACTGACCCCAGTAACGATGGGATTTCTAAACAGAACAGTAGCCATAGAAGAGAGAGAGTTTTAGTCATAAATAAATGAAACCACCACCATCAGAGGGTTTAACAGGCCATGTCTGCCCTTTTGAAGGTATTAGAAAACTCTATTATTTTTACTCAGCTCCAAGAGCATTGAAGAATTACCACAGTCCTCTATACTTGTTGCTGTTTTTGAATTTTATAGAAAGGGCACTCATATTCTTTTGCAATAAATTAAGAAATGTAAAATATGAGTACAAAGCAGTCCTTGATATTTTCAATGAGCAATTCCAAAATTTGATTCTGGTTCACCATCTGCTCATCTTGGTTTTCTAGGTCATGGATAAGAGCTATTATGCTGAACCAATTCTACGTCTGTCGCACACAGACACCCCTGCTTATGCACTCACACACTCAGCCCCCATGTACATGACCCCCTGCACCCCATTGACATGCTTACCACAAACAGCTCACATTCATTCACACATGAACACAAACTCACAATCTGACGTCCTCATGAGCACACTCCACAACCACAGTGCAAGCGTGTTCATATATGGGAGAAAAGCCGTGCCTCCAACCTCATTATGACTGAAAAGTGGGACCTTTGGTACCTTTTATTCTCCTTCCGCCTGCAACAGCCTACCAGGACAGTGTGTGAAACGCGCGTCACTTAAAATGTGCTGTGAACATTGCCTCTTAGGGTGAGGTGTGTGGCAGGAAAGCTGGAGTGTTTGTGGAAGTGTGGATGTGGGTATGAGATAGAGCGGGGTAAGAAACAGCACAGAAAAAGGGGGGCATAATTCAGGGGTGCAGGGAACATAGGGTATGGGGAAATAGAGGGTGCAAGGGGAGGGCAGGGGTTAAAAGCACAGGGGTTAAAAGCCACAGAGGGATAGAGAGATAGACTGAGAGGCACAGTGTTAGAGTGAGAAACTGAGATGGGGTCTGACAGCGAATCAGAGAGATGAAGAGACAGGGGAGTGAGGGAGCAAGTATGTTGGGACTCTCTCCCTGGGTAGGTTAATGGAACCAACTTTGTCCCTGGTGACCATGATCTGAGGAATTGATGACACCTCTGCATCTTACTCTGAGGGTCCAACAATCAGTGTGACACTTCTGGCCTGACACCCCTGGAGGGCAACCCGGTCCCCTCCAGGGCGACCAGGAGATCACTGAGGGAAATGACCAGACATCACTCCCCAGAGGACTCCAATTAGTGCTTTTGACATTTGTACAGATGATGTGAGGAGAGAAAATAAAAATTTTGTAAAATCAGCTTTGAATAAAAGACAGGATAGAACTCAACAGTCCCTTAGAGGATTGGAAGCTGTCATTGGACTTGCATAGTAATGACAGGGTCTGACCCAGGGTAGGACCTGGTAAGTATGGGAAGGAAAAATAGAAAGATGGGAGAGACGAAGAAAAGAAGTTAGTTCTTACGGGGCTAATTTCCTTATTTCCTAGTTATTATCCCAAGACTCTGACTAGAGTCCAATCAGAATTGCCTTTAGAGGGAATTATGGAGAGTCCTTATATAACCCGTGTCAGCAGCTGTCCCCTTTTTTACATGGGACTCTGAGGCTGCCTTGGGAATCCAGCCTGGAGCATTGAGACTGCAGCATGCCACACGAGTCTCCTTCTACAGGCAGGCCACCAGGCCTGCTCCTGCAGTTAAGCCAGAAGGTACAATTGAGCTGGGCTTATCTGCCACCCCACAAGGGCGAGCAGGGGAACACAGGCAGAGGCAGCTGTCTGTATATCTATGCACAATTCGTGCACAAATGTGCACAAGGCACCCTCCCTCCCCTTTACCATCACCATGGCCTTGTCAGTCCCTTCCTCTCCAATACGGTGCCTTCTGGTTTGCACGTGCCATAAATAACGGTATTTGGAGATGAGCACCAGCACCCCTCACTATGCCATCTCCCAAATAGTAAATTTACAGTGTTCAGAACACAGGGCCTTCCTACAATAAAGTTATTCTTCAGTCAGAAAGAAAAGCTCAGGGCCTATAGTTCCAATCCCTTGGCCTTCTCAGATGGGTTCTGTCATTCCCTTCTGGCTCAGTGCCTGGCTGGGCTGTGGCTCCTACTCACCCGGCTATAAAAACTCAGTGCCAAACCAAGTCCCTCACCCTAGTGTGTGGAGCAGATGGGGTATCTACCAGTCAGCCTGCTTTGCCGGCTGCAGTAGCATGGTCGGGATTTTCTGGTGCAATGGGATGGGGTAGAGGACTCGGGCAGCCAAAGTAGCTTAAAATCCAAGGTCAAGGGTGGGAGTGGGCCACCACATGTGTTCCATACTTTGTGTTCCTGCATTAACTTTTTCTCAGCCTCTGCCCTGCTCTAGTGGAAGAACTTCCAGTAACAGGACAGGACTGCCAGGCCATTCTGGCCTTCTTGCTAAATCAAATAGGTTTCTAAAAAGTGTCATTGAGCAACTGAAAGTAAAAATTCAAAGGAAGCTGCATGTATGAGCCTGAGAAAAGGGATTGTGGTTAGAGGGTGTCAGTGGAATCGGGTGACTCGACAGGTAATGAGCTCCCCATCAACAGAAGTATGTAAGGAAAGGCTAGAAAACCATTTATCAGGGAAGACCTCTTCCAAACCTGAGATTATCTGACACTAATTCAATCTCTTCCCTCCTTAATTCCCTTTGCCTTTTTCTTTGCAACTAGCTGCCCCCCACCCTTTTCCATCCTCCCACTATACTGTTTTTGGCTCTTTCCTCCACAGCATGAATTGTACAATTGGCTGTCAGCCTGCAGTTTTCCGTGTTCTCTCATGAAACCCTGATGCTAAGTGGTCACCAACTTTTCCTAATCCTACCTGTCAGGTGTCTCCTGCACCCGCCGCCCCTTCTGCATGTACATTACCACCGCCCTGTTGGGCCCCTCCTCATTGCTGGCTTGGACTAGTGTACTACTTACCTAACTGGTCTCCCGGCTCAGGATCGCCTTTGTAACAATACTTCATCAACTAGAAGATAAGATCTAGACACTGAACTGGGTTTGCGTTTGTCCAGCATGTCTGCCCTCAGCCATTCTCCTCAGCTGTACCTCCTCCTTTCAGTTGCTGGTGTTCAGCTTTCCCCATACAACACGTGGCTTTTCATACTTCTCCCTCCAGCTGGACAACTCCTACTGACCTGTCAATACCCTACTCAAATTCCCCCTCCTCTGTGAAACCATCTGTCCCCTCCTTTACCTTTGGGATTCTTTTTTTTAAAGATTTTATTGGGGAAGGGGAACAGGACTTTATTGGGGAACAGTGTGCACTTCCAGGCCTTTTTTCCAAGTCAAGTTGTCCTTTCAATCTTAGTTGTGGAGGGTGCCGTTCAGCTTCAAGTTGTTGTCCTTTCAGTCTTAGTTGTGGAGGGCGCAACTCAGCTCCAGGTCCAGTTGCCATTTCTAGTTGCAGGGGCCACCATCCCTTGTGGGACTCGAGGAGCTGAACCGGCAACCTTGTGGTTGAGAGCCCACTGGCCCATGTGGGAATCGAACCGGCAGCCTTCGGAGTTAGGAGCATGGAGCTCTAACCGCCTGAGCCACCGGGCCAGCCCCTACCTTTGGGGTTCTTGCCTCTGCAGTCTTGGTACCCATCTTTCCTGGAGGCACTTGTCTCATTTCACTCCAGTGAGCTGCTAAAAGTATTTATCTTCTGCTCTGATCTGTGACTTTCCTGAGCAAAGACTGGCATCCAGCAGAGCTCCATAAATGTCCAGGAATGCGCAGACGGAAAGAAAGATAATAAAAAGGCTGAGTGGCTGCTCTCAAGGAATTTCAACTTAGAATTGAAATCATTTGTTTCCTCTCCTTCCCACATCCTGTATCTTTTGGAAGCAGCAATTTTTTCTGAAAGAAGAAACATGCATCATTTATTTTCATTTTCAAAGATTTCTTTTGCCTTGCTTTTAACATTTAGATTCCTGGCCAGTTATTAACATTTTTCTATAGAGAAAGTAAATCACTGTGGAGGAGGGAGGAACTGATTTTTTAAAATTAGATGATAAACAATTTATGTGAGTGGAAATTAATATTTTTAAAGGGATTGGCCTGGAGAATGGTTAAAGTTAAAGCTATTCATATTCATGACAGCAAGTTCATTAATATTTTAATATTCAAAAAGTTATAAATCAGTTTTGGTGATTGTCCTGTTGTAAGGATTAACAGCATTGGCTAGTATCCTGAGACCGAAGGAGTCTCTATTCCAAATATTCTGACCCAAAATTTGTCTTAAACATTGCATCGCCCCGTATCTTGCACGTACAAGAGTCTTACTGAATAAGAGCCTAACCAAGCCATGGCTGTTCCCTGCTGCTGAAACAGCAAGCTGTGGAATGCAGTTATGGGATGGCGAGCTTCTCCACTTCCTCTGGGCATAGTATTTACTCCCTAGATACCTGCCTTTTCCTCATATCACCAGAGACCTCATATCGTCCCCTGGGTTGCAGGCAAAGCAAGGAGGTTACCCCCTGCAGTCACAAGGCAGAGACTGGGGATGCCCCAGGCCCCGGGGCTGGGGTCGGGGTAACATTTCTCCCCCACAAAGGCAAGTGGATGAGAGACTTGGGACACAGAACCACCCATATCTTGGAAAGGGGCCCTTGTGACAGTTTAGCCTTACAAACAATCACAACCGTAAAACTTGAAACAGCAGAAAGCTTTTCCAAGAGCCTGTATGGGCCAGCAAATGGGCCTTCCCCGTATCACTCATGCCCATGGCACCTTGGCCCAGGGTCACAGGAATCTCAGGCCACTATCCAAAACTGAGCAAAAAACAACTGCCATCTCTGAAATCTCTGCTGCAGTGTTTTGAGAATGTGCAACTGGTGGGTTATAGTCCTAGTTTGTTCACTCTCCTCTCTCCTTCCTTCTTGTATCCATGCTCTCAAAAAAACCCATCCATAAACTAAAGTCTTCCTCCTCTCTCTTTCCCATTTCTGTTTTTCATATTTATCTCATCACCATCTGCCAGAGTCCTCTGCCTTTCTGGGTATGAATGCAGCCATGCTTCTGATAGGGTAGGTAGATAAATAGAAATGAGCAGGAAAAGCCAAGACTTAGCCCCGGTTAGGAAGCCCCTGGCTGCAGCTCTTACTCCTACTTGGGTCAAGACCCCTTGCAGCTGCCCTCACTTAGGGCACCGAAGCCTTGCTAACCCAGCAGGATTCCAGGTTCACACATACCCCGAAATCAAAGATATGTTGTTAGAAGCCAGAGAGAAAGAGAAACCATCCTGCTTCTCAGGACCATTTTTAATGAGCTTCTCATAGAAATTATGGGAAATTAACAGGTTCATTCTTATGCTTATGCTCCAAGAAGCAACCTCGAGAACCAGAGGGACAGGACACCTCAGTAGAGAAAGAGAAAGATAGCTGAGAGGAGGAGGACAAGACAATTCTACCCATAGAGAGAAAAACCCTCACACAATGTAAGGAGGGGCTGCTTCCCTCTGGGGTCAGCCCACTCCAGGTCTCAGAGTGTACTTGCTTTGACTAATCAACTTCCTGTTGTTCTGTGCTGCACAAACTCTGTCTCTTGACTGAATTCTTTCCTTCAAGAAGACAAAGAGCTAGGGTTCAATGTCATTGCAGGTAACACTTCCACTTACAAACCCAGCCCCGTGTATATTATCTAACTAATCCTCTCAATGACCTTGGGAAGGAGGTGTTATCTTTATTGCATGATTACAGATTAGTCACTTGCCAAAGGTCACACACAACACGGTGGCACTGCCATTGGAATACAGGGTCTGTCTGACGCCAGACCCAGTGTCTTCCTCTGTGACTTCCCCGTTTAGGATCCCCACCTGTTTTGTACCTGAAAGGACCCCCATGCCTCCACTCCTGTTGGGTCACCCCTTACAGTCTGGCCCTGCTGCCTATCCAGCCTCCGCCTCCCAGTCCTCCCACCTCTTGAAGAACCACTTGCTATGGGGTTTCCTGACACACCAGCTTTCTCTTACCTCCTGGCCTTTGCATGTGCTGTTCCTTTTATCAGGGATGGTCTTTCCCTAAGCCCTTCACATGCATAACACCTCCTTATCCGCAGCTGAGAAGCCTCTTCCCACCTGTCACTTCCTCCAGGACTGTATGAGCATCCCTCCCACAGAGTCCCCCCACCACACTTGCTGTCTCCTAGTAGGGCTCGAGGCCCTGTGCTGGGACCAGGGGTGATCATATCACTGTCTTAAATAGCACTTGGCAGTTGGGTAGATTAACTGGTGCTGTTTGTAATACTAAAGACCAATCCTTCCTCATCTCTCACCACTTTCTAGCTTCCATCAAGACTTGTGAAAATTTCCCCTAACTCAGTTAGATGTGCATAAATCACCAAGCAAATAATTCTGATTATAAGGAAATCTGGTTAGTGTTAGTGGTTTTCCCATATTCCTTCCTGCTCTGGTTCGGGTCCTGTTTTTTTTGGTTTTTTTTATTGTTGTTGTTCTTATATGTCTTTGAGTGATAGCATTGGAAGTTTCCAAGACTACATTTAATAAACAATTTTTAATTCTTCTCATTGCATGACCAGGAGGGGTGACAAAAAGACTGCAAGTTAATTTTGTAAGCTTCCCTTGGTGTGAACATGTTGTCCAGATTGTTTCTGTATCATTCACTTTCAGAAGTAACTATTCCAACAGAAAATGTGTTGTCACACTGTTCACTGACTTCTGGACATTGTGTCCTTTCGATGTACTGAAAACATTGACTAAAAAGAAAGCTTATAGCACTAACCAGTAGAATGTTGACAGTCAATACAAGTCCAGCACAGCAACTTGTAAGAGACTAATGATGGGTGATTGATCTATGCCCCCATCCAGAGGACACATATTTTTATGTTCCAGCAGAGCCCCCAGTGGGTTCCATGAGGGGAGGGGACGGCACCAGTGTGGGCACACACAGGGAGTTTGTCATTGAGTGTCATGGCTCTCAGTCCTGGCTGCACATTAGAATTGCTTGGGAGCTATTAAAAGATGAGGCCTAAGCCCATCCTTAGAAATTTTTATTTCCTTTTCAGTTGGGAGGCCGCAGCATCAGCATTTTTACCCCTCTCAAGTGTCTTTATTTGTAACCAAGGTTGAGAGCCACTATTCCATTACAGTGTCCCCACCTTGGTGCTGCTGACAGTTGGGGCTGCATCATTCTTTGTTGAGGGGACTGTCCTGTGGACTGGAGGGTGGTTAGCAGCACCCCTAGGCGCTACCCTCCAGATGCCAATAGCAGACTCCCCATATATGAAGCCACAATGTCTCCAGATATTTCCCTAGGTCCCTGGGTGGGGCAGTATCATTTCCCCCCTGCCGCCCCCATTGAGAACCACTGCCCTAGGAGAAGGGATGAGTTCTTAAGTTTTTCTCTTTGTATAAACAGGTCAGCATTTGAGCTGGCACTGAGCACTCACCCCTTGATTTCGTTTCCTTCATCACCATTATTGTGTTCACCCACGGTGAACATCAAGCTGGAGGTTGGAGACACCCTGTCAGCATGTTACATGGAAGAAACCAATGGATTGCTTGTAGCCATGTCTGCCCTGCAGGTCTACTGACTGTGGTCTAAACCAAGGTTTGACAGTCTGGCCATTTCATATACAAATCTGGAATTCTGGCCTCTCTGAAAGTCGGACGATGACTAACATGGTACCTATAAGGTAGCGATTGGCTAGAGACGAGCAGTGGCTGGTTGAATTCATGCGTGTGGGGACAGAAGCCAGTTAAAAACAGGAGAGGAGGAAACAGTGAGTGTAAACAGCTAGAAGAGTGTGGCCGTTAAGCTGTGGTCAGGGGGAGAAGTTTCCTCTCCCAGGCAGGGAGAAAAGTGGCAATTTGAGTTAGTTGCGGAGAAGTCCTGCTTCCTAGTAAAAGCAGATGTGGACCGGTTCACAGGTGTGCATTAAACTGCCAAGTTCCACCTACGGTGTCTTGTACTGTGCTGTGATAAGATGCTCAGGGAGGGATGTGGGAGACCCGGTGTTACCCCAGCAGCACAGGGTCTCCTCCAGGAGAGTGATGAGGGTCTCAGCAGTGGGGCGCTAGGCTGCCCCTCAGAAGGGAGGGCTGGCTCAGCTGGGGAGGCTTCACCCCGTGAGATGTCAGCGCTGGACTGTGAAGAAAAGCCAGAGGTCTCTGGGCAGAGCAGAGCTTCAGCACCTCCCAGGGCTTACAGTAACTGCCCCAGTTACACAGACACCTGCTCTGGGCAGAGGATCCAGCCGTGTCTCTTCAACATCGGCCCCTGGGTGAAGCCCTGTGCAGGGCACAGCCAGAAAAGATGGCCCTGTTGGGCTTTTGGATACCCCTGCAAGCATCCCATGTAGCTTTATGGGATAAGAAAACCCCATCTCTGTGTCCTGTGAGGACAGAAAAGAATGGAGAAGAGGAGGGAGAGCCTGGGAGAACTGTGAGGGGGAGGTTGTTTGACCCTCAGGAGCGGTCACCTCGTGCTGTGCTCTGAAAGCTGAATAGCCCTGCAAAGAAAAGCAATGAATCATTTATGCTTGTTTTCGCTCTGTATTCATTAAAGGCCCTACACTACTATTATTCAACCTTAATTGGCTTGGAGCTCATTGGGCGTGGCAGCCGCTGCCCCTCCCTGTGCCATACGAAGTTCCCTGCGCCTGAGCGAGAGCCGTGCCTGGGAACAGGGGTGGCTGGATGAGAGTCCGGGAAGGTCGGATGGAATACGGTGGCTTTTCTTTGTCTCCTGTGAGATGTATTAACGCACGTGCTCGCTGGGCCTTAGCTCCTCCCGGCGATCACTCTTAGCTCCTTGGCACCTGTTGGCCCTCTGCTTTCTCAGCCACTGGAGAACTTGCTCCTCAGCGCGCCCTCTTGTGGCCCCACAGCGGAACCGCAGCAACAGGCGGTTACCCGACTTCGTTTCATACACTTCCGTGGAGCTATAACAGCATGAAAAAGGACAAGTTGGCAAGTAATAACACTGTGAATTCGGCAATGCTTTATCTTATTGTGGAAGCACGATTTCCTCTCCAATTGCCTGGGGGGCATATTTGTCTGTGGTGCAGCTTACCAAGGGATTCGTGAGCAGGGAATTGAAATGCCCAGGAGACAGGGAATCAGCTCTCATCCTATAAATCAGGGGTGTCCAAACTTTTTTCAACGGTTTTCACCAAGGGCCATATGCGGTAAAATACACAAACACCTGGGCCACTCACTCGAGTTGAAGTACGTATTGCCTCACCTGGTTTATATAAGTAAACTAAATATATTTTTGGAATTTCCTGCAGGCCAATTAACAATGGATTGCTGGCCGCAGTTTTGACACCCCTGCTATAAATATTCCTTTATTTGCAGGTTTGCAACCTCCTTCAAACTATTGTTCACTCCGGCCTAATTAATGGGATGCTGTGGAATGCATAGTTACGCTGTGACAGCTCCAGTGATGGATGGCCTTCGATTTAGAGACTGGAGATGCCCTCCCTCCCCAGTTAAAAGGGCTGAATGCTTCCTTTCAGAGTCTCACCCACTGTGAATGTCTCATGCCGTCCTGCCTGAGGATACGACCCCGGTTCCCAGAAGATGCCCCAATCCCAGTGCCTAGATCTTCCTCAGCTTTCTGTGTGTAATGTGTGTCCACAGAACGATTGGGCCAATGGCAGAGACACCCTCGGTTGTCATCCTATCAGGTAAGCTTATCAGATCCCCCACGGACCTGACAGTCAGCCTCGCGTCCTCCTTCACACCTGGGGTGTGTGGGCAGGTCTCCTGGAGGTCACAACTTTCCACACCATGCAAGTGTGATGAGCCAGCTTCACCAGGCTGATAGGATTCAGTTACATTAAGTGGGGACATCACATCAAAAGATGTGGGTCCTGCCTGCCTCCTACAGAGGCGTGGGTCCCGCCAAGACCACGTGAGGCATTATTGTGAGTGTAATGCAGTGATTGACCTTGTACAAATAGATGGTTGGAGAGCCACCCATAATGTTGTGTTCCCTGTGTCTATGGACCTATCCTGGGGCAGGTGAGGCACCCCAAAGGTGAACTACAGTAGTCCCTCGGTTTTCAGACGTCTCCATTGACGAACATTTCAGTTTACCAATGCTGTAAACCCGGAAGTAAATGTTTCGGTTTTCGAACACGCCTCGGAAGTCGAACATGTCACGCGCCTTCCACTGAGTGCAAGATCTTGAGGCCTAGCTGTCAGCTGTTGAGTCCTGAGCACCAGCGCAACCCGGTGACTGTGTGCAATCAATCTGTGCTCATGTCATCTCAGGAGCCCTCTGCCAATCACCCCTTGCTGTGAGAAATGGATAAAAGCTGCAAAGCCAAGAGAATCATTAACAGAACAACAATAGAGGTGAAGAAGGAAATTATTTTCAAACATGAAAGTGGTGTCTGTGTATATGATCTGGCAACGCAGTTTGGTATTGCCAAATCTATAATTTGTACCATCTTAAAAAATAAAGAAGCCATTAAAGGAGCTAATGTTGCAAGAGGTGTTAAAACACAAGACAAAGAACACAGACAATTGAAGAAGTGAAAAAATTGCTTTTCATATGGATAAATGAAAAGCAGTTGGCTGGTGACAGCACTTCTGAGCACATAATTTGTGAAAAAGTTTTACATTTGCATGCTGACCTCATCAAAACCACCCCTGGAACAAGGGCTGAGAGTGATATTTTCAAGGCAAGTAGAGGGTGGTTTGAAAAGTTGAAGAGGAGAAGTGGCAAACACGATGTGGTGACACATGGGGAAGCTGCCAGTGCCAGCAAAGAAGAGGCGACCAATGTGTTTTGGAATTAAAGATTATGTAGAGGCAGAGGGTTTCCTTCCCCAACAAGTTTTCAACTGTGATGAGACAGGGCTCTTTTGGAAGAAAATGCCAAAGAGGACCTACCTAACAAAGGAGGAGAATTCATCGCAGGACACAAGCCCATGGAAGACAGGCTACCCCTTCTATTTTGTGGGGATGCAAGTGGGGATTTTAAGTTGAAGCCTTTGTGAGTCTACCATTCTGAGAACCCCAGGGTATTTAAGAAAAACAATGTCATGAAAAGTAAATTGCATGTGATGTGGAGGGTGAACAGCAAAGCTTGAGTAACCAGGCAATTTTTTATTGAGTGGGTTCATGAAGTGTTCGGGTCAAGTGTAAAAATACCTCCAAGACAAAAATCTTCCAATGAAGTGCCTGCTTGTTATGGGTAAAGCTTCAGCTCACCCCCCAGGCTTGGAGGACGAGTTGGTGGAAGAGTTCAGTTTTATCAGTGTAAAGTTTTTGCCCCCCAACACGACTCCTCTCATCCAGCCCAGGGACCAGCAGGTCATATCTAATTTTAAGAAGCTTTACACCAAAGCAGTGTTCCAAAGGTGCTTTGAGGTGACCTCGGACACAGAGCTAACCCTCAGAAAGTTCTGGAAGAATCGTTTCAATATCCTACATCTCCTAGACAAAGCATGGAGGG
>NC_133760.1:80267156-80285262 GCF_036562045.2 Rhinolophus sinicus | reverse complement strand
ATATAGGAACATTTGTGACAACATGGATGGATCTTGAGAGTGTAATGCTGAGCGAAATAAGTCAGAAAAAGCAGGGAACCATATGATTTCACTGATATGTCGTGTATAAACCACAAACAAATGAACAAGACAAACAAATGAGAAACAAAAACTCATAGACACAGACAACAGTTTAGTGGTTACCAGAGGGTAAGGGGGCTGGGGGGTAGGAGATGAGAGTAAGGGGGGTGGGAGGTGGGAGATGAGGGTAAGGGGGATCAAATATATGGTGATGGAAGGGGAACTGACTCAGGGTGGTGAACACACAATGGGATTTATAGATGATGTAATACAGAATTGTACACCTGAAATCTATGTATTTTTACTAACAATTGTCACCCCAATAAATTAAAAAGAAAAAAGAAATCTTCCTTGTTAATCTGATTCAACTTATTAAAGGGATGGATGTTGGACAGGTGTAATTACCATCACTGTATTTTTGTATATTGGCATTACATGAGGTAGTTTTTCAAAGCAAATGTTAATGTGATTCCAGTATGAAGTCACTTGACACTATATTTTTGCACCTAGTGTGTGTGTGTGTGAATCATGGGTTGATTGTTGCTGCCTCAAAGAACTGAGAGCCCTTGTATGTTGGGTGGGATTCACTCAGATCGCCTTCTCCCTGGAAGGCTGAGGGCACTGTAATACACAATGTAGGAAGAAATCTAAGTGGAGATGCTGTTTGGTTGACTTAGAACATTGATGTAAGTCACTGTCAGGTAGGTGTTCAGGACATCGTTCTCCGCATTAGTGTAAGACAGGAATATTCTGAATTTTAACTAATTTTAATATTCTGAGTTTTTCCACTTGTTCTTTAAGCAAAATAGGTGGCGGTTCATTAAAGCTCTGATGTGTCTTTGTAGTTAGTATTACTTAATGTGGTTGAAATAACGACGTCTTCAGAGATGACTGAGAAAGTACAGACAGCTCATCCTTAAGTGCCTAATTATTGTACATCCATGTTTCCTAAGCAGTGAACCTCAGTCTGCAAAGCCATGGAAAACAGAGCTGTAAGATCATTATATAAGAAGAACCAGAAAGCTGCTTAACCGCTTGTCTGTATTTTATCCTTGGACCCTACAGGTGGTTTGCCATGCTTTATTTAGACTATGTGTGAACTTACATTTTTATAATAAAGGCAGATGCCTTTTAATACACGAACCCTATGTGTAATGAATGACGTGTTATCCTGCCACCAACGCTGACCTCTCCCACCTGAGTCATGGGTGTGACCATCAGTGCACTGTTTGGTGATGCAGTGGAAGGACAGCACTAGGAATCCCTTTTCCCTGTGGCCTTAATCCGCAAATAACGTGAGGCCATTTTCCCCATAACTTACATATTGTGTCCTGTTTTCCTGATTGTTACTACTGGAGAATTATGATGGTTAAAATAAAGTATTAGTGCTGTAGAGAGTTTAGCTAAACTACCATATTGCTGCCTTAGAATCCATGCTGTGTAGCCAAGTTGCCTTGAAGTGACACTGGCCCCTCCCACTAGTGCATACACTGTTGTGCAGACAACAGGTCACAGACTCACAAGTGAATGTAAGTTCCCGTTATTCTCCAGCAGCCCTTGTGAGCAAGTGTCCTCCGCCTCTGAGGGACTTCACCTTGTATACCCCCTGGATAGATCCCTGCAGAGCTTACCAAAACCTTGCTGTTTTTCGTTTCAATTGACCAACCTGGACTGAGCTGGAGAACCCCAAATCACTTGTCCTATGAACCCTAATAAAGGCATGTGCCCTGGGTCCTGCCCTTCTCTGGTGCGTCCTGCCTCGGCCTCCCCATGTGGCCCTTCCAGGCATGCTGTGTCCTTCCTGCAGGATTGTGAGGATAAGAAGCTTGTCTATTTCAGTTTCCCTGTGCTCTTTTGTTGAACTGTGGGCTCAGCATCCAACCGAAGACTCTCTACTTAACAAATGTTAATTTATCTCACAGGAAATATAATTAGAAGCCATACTTTGGTCCAAGGGCAGGTAAAAGTCTGCCTTACATGGGCTTGCAAGGTGGGCATGGCCATGCACCCCACATTCCCCATCTGTACCAGGATTTGTGGGTGTTTGTGGGAAAGGAGGGTGCCTGGCGACAGGATGGAACCCTCCGTTTGATTCCATGTAGGAGCTCATTGTCCCTGACTCCTGTGACCGAGGACAGGCGAGGGGGGGAAGGGGCCTCTGCAACCATTGAAAGGGTTCCCTTTGTGACAGGACGGCATAGGAGTGTGTTGATAGCCAAGATTCGCATTGATGGGGTTGGATTCTGGGATATCAGGGAAGGAGAACATTTCGTGTTTAGGTTCCATCTGGATGCTCCCTCAGCTCTGCTGGAGACCAGGATTCAGAAAATGCACAAATACACACAATAGAAAGACTGTCTAGAATGCTAAGGAAAGACTATTTAAACTAAACTAAAGGTTAGCAGATATAGGAGTCCCATGTGGCTTAAAATAAGCATAAAGCACCTGTTTCCTTGTGATTAGATCCATGTCATAATTCACTTTTCCCCAATGATAACAGGACAGATGATGGGTTCATCCATGTGCATCAGGCAGCCCACACCAGTTTGTCCCCTCACAGCTGGTGTTACCTTCATCCACTTGATTCAGGTCCTGTATGCCCCATTCTTCCTCTATAATGGTAACAGTTTTCCTATTTTCACTAATAAGATTTTGGGAGATTTACTGAGTGTTCTGTATAAACCATGATATTTACTCTGGAAACTCCTTTCTGAGTTTGTCTTTGCTTGATTTTGCTTTGGAAAACAAAGGCTCTGACCTTTGCTACAGATACTGGTTTTTCAACTGGAGGTTGTAAGGCAGTCAGGCCTCAGTTCTGTAAGTTTCCATTTTATTCCAAAGTCATGTCTGACATACTCTTTTTCATGTCTTTGTTGTGTTTTCAGAAGAAGAAAGTAAGAGTCATAATTAATAGATGTTCAAGTGTCTGCAAATTCTAAGAGAGAACTCAGCACAATTTAGAACCCAGCACAATGATAACTAAAAAACTTTCAGTGACATATGCACTCAAAAACAGTAGCTTTTATATGAGTTTATATCATTGGGCGTGTTTGTCCCCATAGTATTTTTTAAACACACAAAAATTCATCCACAAATAGATGCATATATTTAATTGAAAATATTTAATTTCAGTGACATTAAAATTTTTCCGTCATTTTTACCAAGTACATCATGACTCCCCCCCTTTTGCCTCCCCCCAGTTCAAGCCGTTGTTTCTCAGTCTAGTTGTGTAGGACACAGCTCCCAGGCCCATGTTGGAATTATGAGCCTTGCACTCCCCCCCGGCTGAGGCAGTCGGTTGCCAGTCATTGGTTGGCAGCTCAGGGCACCTCTCGCCGGCTGCCGGCCACTCACACTGGCCACCGGCCACTCATAGCGGCACATGGTAGCCCACGGCAGCACACAGCAGCTTATGCCAACTCCAGCTGCTCAGGGCAGCCCTGCTCCAGCGAGAGCTGTTGTTCACAACCTTAGCTGTAGAGGCGCAGTTCACTGGCTCATGTGGGAATCGAACCAGCGACCTTGGCAATAGGAGCACGGCGCTCCAACTGCCTGAGCCACCAGGCCGGCCCACATCATGACTTTTTAAAGATATGGGTGTACACATATAATGTAAAAGTTACTTGATCCATTCCATTTTGGTACATTGTTGTTTCCATTACTCTTTTCACTTGCAAAATCTGCTATAATTATTTGTTGATGATTTTCTCTGAATATTGGCCTTGCATGATTCTTCCTTGTAGATAAACTCTAGGTCAGAAAAACTAGGTTAAATCCCAGGTTCTACTATTTACTGGATATTGGACAAATATTCTTTTTTTTTTTTTTAAAGATTTTATTGGGGAAGCAGAACAGTGTATATTTCTGGGGAACAGTGTGTTTTTCCCCAGAACCCATCAGCTCCAAGTCAAGTTGTTGTCTTTGGATCTTAGCTGTGGAGGGCGCAGCTCAGCTCCAAGTCCAGTCAACGTTTTCAATCTAGTTGCAGGGGACACAGCGCACCATCCCATGTGGGAGTTGAACTGGCAACCTTGCTGTTAAGAGCACGTGCTCTAACCAACTGAGCCATCTGGCCACCCCTCTACAAACATTCTTCTTAAAGAAAAATAATATTGCTCTCCTAGAGTATTTCTCTAGTTTTATGCATTAATATCTGAAAGAGCGAGAATAATGTCTCAGGCTCTCCAGTGTTCAGAAAGGAATGATCCCCCATTGTTGCTATTACAGAAGAACCTGTTCTTGCTGTGAAGCCCTTTCCTTTCCAAGTCAGTCATTACATCTTCCCATGCGTTTTACTGCTTTCGTAGTAAAAAGTGTAACCCTGATACCTGAGGGTAGGTTTGCTAGGGAAACACCTGTAGAGGAATTTGCTTTTATTGTAAAAAGACAAGTCACCTCAAGGATTGTAGAAGTCTAAAATAGGATTTAGCAAAAGAAAGGAAATAGAAGCAAGCATAGGGCTGCTCCAAGGACTGTGAGGGCATTTCGCATTCTTACTAATACTCGGGCTACTTTGTTAACACCATCCGACTAAGTTGTCCTCTCCCTTGGAGTAAAGCTTCTGTACAAATGTGTGGTCACACAGCAGCCTAGCTGTCTGTCCCCTCCAATCTTTCCTTAGGGAAAGAAGACTCTGCGGGACTGTCCCTCTTTGGGGTTGAGTTCACTTATCCTAAGTCTCCCTATTTGGTCCTTGTAAGCTGGGTCTGCAGTCAAAGATGAGTCAAGTTTCCTCATGGGAGGAACGACTTAAGCCAGACGGGACCCCATTGGGACCCCCATGAGTTAACATAATAAAAGTCAGGAGGTAGCCATACCCCTCCTCCTCACCATTATGGGAAGCTGCTAATGCCTGCCCCAGTTGTTGTCCTGCACCCTGCTGTGCAAAGGACCTATTAGAGCGATAAGATCTCGCTCTTCCTGCTTAGCTCATGGGATGGTTTTACCTTGTGAGACTTGCTCCCCCAGGGGGTTGTACACACCCACCTTAGTCGCCTGGGGACAATGAGCATCGGTTGCTTACAGATATCTGGGAATTGGAAGAATTTTTATGGTGTGGTGTGAGAGTTTCGTGGACCCTGCCTCTAATCATGTGATGCTTATTGTAAGAAATCAATAAATACCCACGACGACCCGGTTCGGGGCTCCAGTCCCTTGAGGCTGCGAGTCCCTCGGTCCTCTGTGATTTAACTGTATTTGAGTCTCTGTCTCTTTATTATAGTTTAACCCTCGCCTTCCCACGGCTTGTGTTGTGCAGGTCGCAACACAAATGGTAAGGCATCAACCAATGTTTGTTTACATCAGAACCTATTCCTCTCCAGCTAGGAAACGCTAAGGGGCAACATCTATTTTTACTACTCAAATCTGCCCCAAGTCACCTGATAGTGTGAGACTTTCTAACCAATGGTACTCACATATCCTCCCAGAAGGGTGAAGTGTATTTAGGACTAAATGGATCAGATTGGGAAAACAATGATTTTAAAAGAAACTATATGAGAGGAAGCTAGTCTTGATACTGATAGAATATTTGTTACAGGATGTTCCAATACAAGTTTAGGCTTTTCCCAGTACAGATATTGATGCGGAATATTAAGTCAGCCACTCCTAGTAAAATAACTGTTGATAATACTTTGCCTCTACCTAATATTTGCCGATATCCTTTGAGGCCTGATACACCAGCTGGAATTAGCTCATTGTACAAGATTACCTTTAAAAGGGGGGCTTATAATTCCATGTAGGAGCACCTGTAATTCTCCTATCCTTCCTGTAAAGAAACCCGATAGGAAAGGATGGAGATTGGCACAGGATTTCAGAGCTATAAATAGATAGTCTGTGTTTCCAAATCCACATACCCTCTTATCAGCTATTCCTGTGTGTATTGCCAATATTTTTCAGTAATAGATTTATGTGGTGCCTTGTGCAGCATTCCTGTAAAAAAAAAAAAAAGACAGGAAATACCTCTTTGCTTTTCCACCTGGGAAGATCAGAGTTTACTTGGACAGTAATGCCCCAGGGGTATACAGAGACCCACCTATTTCTCTTAGATACTAAAAGCTGATTTGAATAATGTTGAATTTCCCAGAAACTCTAATCCAATATGTGGATGATTTATTCTTATGCTCTAGAGATCAGCCCAACAAGCTTAATTTATCTCACAGGAGCTTGTAAATGAACCAAAGATCAAATAGCCAGTATTTACACTGATAGTTGCTATACCTTTGGTGTAGCTCACAGCTTATTGTGGAAGAAGTGAGGCTTCTTAACTTCCTCAGGGCAGCCCATAAGA
The DNA here is from genome assembly GCF_036562045.2 of Rhinolophus sinicus. NCBI lineage: Eukaryota > Metazoa > Chordata > Mammalia > Chiroptera > Rhinolophidae > Rhinolophus > Rhinolophus sinicus. The sequence continues at coordinate 80,278,916 of NC_133760.1, read as the reverse complement.
ATGGAAAACAGGTTGCAGAATTTAAATTAAATGTCATACAGCAACCAAAACAATTGGCAATTATCAAAATTCCAGGACATTTTAAGGCTGCCATGATGGAAAAGAAAATAATTTAGCTGATACTGCAGCTAGCCCGGCAATAAACAGCCAAATTATCCAGACTTGAGAATATTTCTTCTCCCTATTAAATCAATAAAAGACTTTTACAATTCCAATGGGCAGCTGCAGAATAGAAGAAAATATGGCAACAAAGGGGGAAACTTTGACCCAAACAGATATAGCTTAGCATGTACATGAGCTAATGCATTGGGGTCTTGGAAAAATGGTTTCATGGAATAAAGAATATTATTAGAATCCTCCTACTGTAGCTCATAAGGTGTATAGCAGATGTTCTATCTGTCCAAAATATAACCCTGGAAAATCGCTCCATGGGTCCCAAGGACATTTCCCATTTCCTTTAGGTTCATTTGAGGTATGATAATTGGATTTTATCCAAATACCACCATCTCAAGGATACAAATATGCATTAGTCATGATTTGTATGTTGTCTCACTGGGTTGAGACATTCCCTTGCAGGAGAGCAACAGCCTTAATGGTAGGCTTAAAATAATAATAATCTTCAATTAGAGAATTCCCTGTGAGTTACATAGTAACTGAGGGACTCATTTCACTGAGCAAATGATATAATCTATTTGTAATATTTGGCTTATTTTAAAGCAGTTTCATTGTGCTTATCACCCCAGTCCTCTGAATTGGTAGAATGTACAAATGGTAAATTAAAACTCAACTAGGTAAAATTTCAGAAGCTTTTAATCTCCCTTGGCCAAAAGCTCTGCCTATAGTGCTTCTCAGCCTGAGATATTCCTTTTGGTAAATGCGGGCTTTCTCCTCATTAGTCATTGTTCACATTATGCAAAGGGACATATGAACCAACCTTACTAAAAGGAGACAGTCTACATTGTTATGAAGGGCTTATCAGTTATCTTAAAGAAATTAATAAATTAGTAACTGATTCACTTCAATGTGGTCCTAGGAGATGAAGACTTCAAAGACCATGACTCACAACCAGGAAGTTTTGTCCATTGGACAAGATCAATTAAAGACTCTCTAACCTTGTTGGAAGGGACATATCAGTGGATTCCAAAGACTCCTCAAGGATGAGGAGCTGCCAACATCAGGGTTAGACAGCTTTCCCAAGACGTCGAGAAGGCCTGTGTATGTACATAATTGATACTGAACTTAAAATAACCGTTTGATTGTCTTTACCTGTCTGCTAATAATATCAGTAATAATGATAGTTATGCTTGTTCTTTAGGCTTTTCTCAAGCCCTGTACTTATATAGCCCAACTGTTAATAATTGCTAAAGGCATATAAGATAACTTTTTTATCAATAATATTTTTTATGGTTTTGAAATTTAGAAAGAATGTTATTATAGAAGGAAGAAAAGGGATGTGTATATTTTTGAGAGAAGTTAAAAGGAAGTAGTATGACCTAGTAAGTTGATTATTTCTGAATGAGGAAGAGGAGACAAACTGAGAAGTACAAGTGAAGGTGGGGACTGGCCAAATAATTCTCCAGGTAATCCACCAAAAGAAACAGAACCACCAAGGAGTGCGTACATGCACATCGGCCAGTCTCCAGTCCGGCTGCCCATGTAGAGAAATGTCCAGGGCGCAGCATGGCTTCCCCTTTTATTTCCGTCCCTTCCCCAGAAGTTTCCACAGAGTTCAACAGGAAGTAAAGACTACAGAGTTAACGAGGAGCCCAGCTCCACCCATAATCTTCCCAGCTCTGTGGTTAAGCATCTTAAGAGGCCAGTTCACTTTTATCATCCCCCCCCTCTTGATCAAGATCTTTTCTCTACTCTCAGGTTTTCCAGTGTCCAGCCTTTTGTCCCTCGATGTTTGTTTAGCCTCTAGTCCTTCAATGTCAAAAGGGCCTCTTCTGGGTGTCATCTATTACATCATGGGGACAAGTGCATGGATTGGGAAACAGCTGGTGTGCAGTGTCAACCACGATCAGAAGCAGAGCTTAAATAGATCAAAGTTAAAGATAGAATTAGAACAACACAGCAACCTAGCTTGTTTGGCAGGTGTAAACCAGGAACTCAAGCTCCTTAGAGGTCACCTGTTTTAATATTGACAGCTTTAGCTTTAGGTTATCAGACTGTATGCTTTTCCAGTCAGGATTTGGTGCCTTCTTTAGGTGTGACACATGTATCCAAGAGGCTACTCCCTGCAGTTTAGCAGCACAGGGGTTAGTCAACAGTATCTGGTAAGGTCCCTTCCAGCGTGGCTGGAGGAAATCCTTTTTGAGGTGTCTTCAAATAAACAAAATCTCCAGGTTGTAAAGTGTAGTCACACAACAGCCTAGCCAACTGTCCCCCTGTGTCTTTCCTTAAGGAAAGAAAAGTCTCTGAGACTGTGCCTTTCTGGGACTCTGATCCATCCTTGTGTTTACACCTTATGTCTCTCTGTCTGGTCCCCAAAAGATGGTTTGCAGCAAAAGACGGGTAAGATATCTCACGGGAGATATAACCTAAGCCAGACTGAACCGAGTGGGGACCCCAATGAGCTGCCTTAGAAAAATATGGGAAGGGGCCTTGCCTCCCCTTCCCCCTGCCTGGGAAAAGCGGCTGCTGGCTCTGACTTTTCCCTGTCACCTAATTGGGAGAAAAGTCTTGAGAGTGATAAGATTAAACTCTCTCTGCTCAGCTCTGTGAAACAATTTCAACATGTGATATATGTCCCTTAAAACAGTTGCATACCTCACCTCAAGGACTTTCTGCTTTGGCTGTTTGAAGATCAACATAATTGGTTTGGGCTGTTTCTATAACGTGATTGTAGGAGCCTGACTCAGAAAAACTATGCCATCCGGCAGCACATGACCTAATTCCTGGAACAGTCAGTTTGCCCTTAAAAGGTCACGTCTCTGCTAAGTAAAGCTCCTTCCTCATTCCGCTCCCCGCCCAGTTTACCCTAATCTATATAAGCTTGTAGCTGCAATAAAAAATTTGAGGCTTGATCAGAACTTTGTCTTGCCTCCATTTCTTCGCGCCTCCTGTTTTCTCTTTTCAGGGTGTCTCTCTTCGGTCTCTGTTGAATGCCCCGCTGGTCGGGGCAGTGATAAATGAGTCCCACAGACCGTGCCAAAAACAGCTACTTGTATGCTTATCAATAAAAACCTCCAGTCAGCTCAAATCTGGGCTCCAGTCCTCTGAGACTGAGAGACCCCTGGCCTTCGGAGAGATTTAACTGCATTAAGTCTCTGTTTCTTTCTTAAAAACATAACCCAAACCGCCCCTTCTCACACCCTCACTGCCCGTGTTGCGCTGGACGCGACAGTAAAGTATGAATTTTTAGTTTTTCATTTCTCTGGAGTATATGGTGAAATGATTGTTTGACTAAAGCATGATTATTGTTGATAGAATCAATTAAGCCTTTACAATACTCAAGTATGTCTCCTTTTACCAACTGTGGATCAAGAGAGGCAAGGGCCAGATGCATAGGGCATCCTGTAATTATCTCAAAAGGTGAAGGCTTATGAGTCCCAAAAGGAGTAGATCTGAGATTTAAAAGGACTCATGGCAATGCTTTTGGCCAAGGTATTTGAAGAGATTCCATAAATTTTGCCAATTGAGTCTTAATAATACCATTAGTGTGTTCAATCAATCCTGAAGGTTGAGGATGGTAAACACAGTGAAAATGTTGTAGGACTGACCAACCAGCACAGACTTGCTTTAGCACCTGGCCAGTGAAATGGGTTTCTTGATCACTGTGTAGTTCAAGAAGAGTTTCCCAAGTAGGAATAATCTTTTCTAACAGTACTTTAGCCACTGTAGCTATATTAGCTTGTCTGCAAGGGAAAGCTTCAGTCCAGTGAGAAAACATACATATCATGACTAAACCATAGTTGTATCCATGAGATGGGGGAAGCTGTATGAAGTCTAGTTGTCAGACCTCAAATGGTCCATTTGGCAATTAAAAATGTCCAGGGGCAGTGTGAATAGGCTTCCCTGAGTTATGCTTTGGATAGCGGGGACACCTGAGGTAGGCACTTTTTGCAGCCTTATTAATATTTCCACATCAATATTGGTGCACGAAAGTTACCCTTCTTTCAGATGACCAGTGGTTCAACATATGTATAGTGGTTAAGAGTGGGAATTTTAGAGTTTCTGGTAGGACTAGGTGTTATTTGGTCCAAACCAGAGTCTCTTTATTAAACCGACAATTGTTGGATTTCCAGTTAATGTTTTCCTTCTTCAGAAGCTGATTGTTGGGCTTCTCTGGCCAGTTTTTCTAAGTTATCAAATGGAGAAGCTTCTCTCTAGACCATGACAGAGGTTCTATGGCTGTTGATGCCTTTAAGGGCAGCATTTTTATCAGAAATATCAGGCAGATGATTTCCTTTGGCTTCCAAGGAGTCAAGTTTAGAATGCCCCGGAATCTTAATAATGGCTAAAGCATCAGGTAAAAGTATAGCGTCCAATAATTTCTGTACATATGGACCATTTTTAATTTTGTCTCCATTGGAGGTAAGGAAACCACATTTCCATAACATTCCAAAGTCGTGGGCAACCCGAAAGGCATATCTGCTGTTGGCATAAATGTTGACAGTTTTACCCTTTGTTAAAATGCAGGCTCGAGTGAGGGCATATAATTCAGCCTGCAGTGCTGAAGAGGCCATGGGCAAAGGTGCTGCCTCAATGACTTCAGAAGGAGTTACAACAGCATAACCAGCACATTACTCACCATTGTCGTTTTTTAAGTAAGAACCATTGGTAAACCATAAAAAAATTAGCTTTACCCAGAGTTGTTTTCTGCAAATCGTCACGAGGAGTCAGGAAGTGATCATTTAATGTCAGATAGTCATGAAGAGCTTCCTCAGTCTCAGAAGGAAGACAAGTAGCTGGATTAAGGTTGTTACAATGTGAAAGGGTTAATGGGAAGCAGTTAACAAAAGGATTTCATAGGAAGTAAGGCGGCTGACTGACAGATGCTGGGTGTGACGAGAATTCAGGAAAGCTTTAACTGCATGAGGCACAGAAATGGTTAGAGGGGATCCTGCAACAATCTTTTCTTTGGCTTTAACCAGGAGGGCAGTAGCAATGGCTCTGAGGCAAGGAGGGTACACCTGAGCCATAGGGTCCAGTTGTTGGCTATAGTATCCTAAGGGTTTATGTTGATCCCCATGTTTCTGAGTGAGCACCCCAAGGGCATTTCCTTCCTTTTCATGCGCAAAAAAGGAAACCTGGTGGTTAGGATGCCCAAGAGCAGGTGGGTTTATTAAACTCTCCTTTAAGGTCTTGAAGGCCATGTCACCCTGTTCTTCCCATGAAATTGGGTCAGGACGGTCATTCTTTAATAGGACACATAGAGGTTTTGCCATAAGAGAAAGACGGGGGATATAATTCCGGCAATAGTTGACTAGTCCAAGAAAACCTCGTAACTGACGCTTAGTTTTGGGCCTCGGAAAATTTAGGACACCATGGAGCCTGACTGGGTCCAGGCGCAGACCATGTTCCCATAGCAGATGTCCCAAGTACTGAACCTGAGCTTGGGCAAGTGTAATTTCTCTTTAGAGACCTTATGTCCCTAAGGTCAATAGTGTCAACAAATGGATGCCATTATCCTGTGACGAAACCTGAGAAGAACAAAGAAGTAAGCCATCCACATATAGTAACAAAGTAGAACCTCTAGGGAAAATTGTATTATCCAAATCGGTCTTCAGAATATGTGAAAAGTAAGAAGAGCTGTAAGTAAATCCCTGAGGCATTCCAGTCCAGGTAAACTGCTTTCCTTCCCAAGTGAAAGCAAAAAAGTATTGGTTATCTTCATCAACTGAGATGCTAGAGAATGCACTGCATAAATCAATTAACTGTAAAGAATTTACTTCCTGCTGGAATAGATGCCAGCAGCATATGAGAGTCAGGAATGATAGGCTGTTGAGGGATAACAATGTGGTTTATCGCTCGGAGGTCCTGGACAAACCTCTACCCTCGTCACCACAGGTAAGATAGGAGCGTCACAAGGACTAGTGCAAGGAATAATAAGGCCTTGAGTTATGTAATCTTCTATTATGGGCTTTATATCTTAGCCTCTTATCTGATATTAATTCTTGGCAGAGGCTTTAAGGGATAAATTTGAACCTTGATAGGAGGTGCACTGTGAATCCTGCCAATATCACTTGAAGATTTTGCTCATAAAGAAAATGGTAGTTGGTCCAATAGGGACCATTGATCAGTACTCTCAGATTCAGTTACTGTACTATCAGAGACAGCACAAATAAAAGATGCTGAAATGTCATGTAATTCACCTGATTGATGATTCTTATGGTTACCATCAAACTCTAACCTTATTTCTCCTTTTTTTTTTTTATATTTTCTATTTAAAAAAAATTTTGTTATTGGGAAATATTGGGGGACAGTGTTTCTCCAGGGCCCATCAGCTCCAAGTAGTTGTCCTTCAATCTAGTTGTGGAGGGCGCAGCTCAGCTCCAAGTCTAGTTGCCACTTTCTTTTTTTTTTTAACTTATTGGGGTGACAGTTGTTAGTAAAATTACATAGATTTCAGGTGTACAATTCTGTATTACATCATCTATAAATCCCATTGTGTGTTCACCACCCAGAGTCAGTTCTCCTTCCATCACCATATATTTAAATGATCCCCCTTACCCTCATCTCCCACCCGCCATTTTCAATCTTTAATTGCAGGAGGCGCAGCCCACCATCCCGTGCAGGAATCGAACTGGCAACCTTGTTGTTGAGAGCTCACGCTCTAACCATCTGAGCCATCTGGCCACCCCCCTGGAAGCTCAGCAGCAGCTTGTTGTCTTCAAAGTTGTAGAGGGCGCAGCTCACTTGCCCATCTGGGAATCGAACTGGTAACCCTGTTATTCAGAGCTTATGCTCTAATCAACTGAGCCACCCAGCCGCCTCTATTTTTCCTTTTTTGAGAAAAGGATATTCCAGCATGATAGTTCTCTAAGAAGTCTCTGCCTAATAAATGGGTAGGGGCAGAAGAACTAAGGAGAAAAACAACGTTCATTTCTTAAGGGACCTAGACAAAAGGGAACAGGTTCAGATAATGTGAACCTGTTGAGATTTATTTGAAATCCCCACTTGTAAAATGTCATATTACTCTGAGGCAGGAGCTGGTTTATAACAGTGGGGTTGAGCATTGAGAGTGTAGCATCGGTGTCAATAAGAACAGAAATAGTTTCCTCCCCAGTTTGAAGAGAAGTCTCTTTAAGGACTGGAAAAATCCCCTGTAGTTCTTCAGAGCCCTGTCACTGGGAATTAGGAAGGCCTGAAAGAGGTTGGTCAGAAGACAGAGAGCATCTTGTATGCTTAAACTTATGACAATCCCTTTTCCACTGTCCTTGCTCCTTGCACTGATGGCAAAAAGTTGGAGTTCTCTGGTTTCCCACAGGGCCTCCCATTTGCCTCTGCTGAACCAACTGAGGCAATCAAATGTCTTGGCAATTTTACTTCTAGGTGGCCTGCCTAGGGTATGAGTGAGCTCATCTGCCAAGTTTACCAAGTCTAGGGTAGGCATTTTCCCCTGTCCCATCCTGGATCTCTTAACCAGGTGGGAAAGGACTTCATTCAGCCTACTGACAAACAAAGAATGAAAAGCTGTCCATGTGTGGCCAGTATCCGAAAGAAGACCTGAATTTTCCTTAAAAATGACCTGGAATCTTTCATAATAGTCATTTATAGATTCCTCAGGCCTTTGTGAGCAATCCTGAATTTTGTTCCAATCAACAGCCTTTGGAAAAGCCTCGGAATTGCTCGATGTAGTTTCCTAGCAAGTGCCCTGGCTTCCTCCCAATAATCGGAGGTTTGCTTTTTTTTTTTTTTTTTTTTAAAGATTTTATTGGGGAAGGGGAACAGGACTTTATTGGGAAACAATGGTCAAATTGTTGTCCTTTCGATCTTAGTTGTGGAGGGTTCTGTTCAGCTTCAAGTTGTTGTTCTTTCAGTCTTAGTTGTGGAGGGCGCAGCCCAGCTCCAGGTCCAGTTGCCGTTGCTAGTTGCAGGGGGCACAGCCCACCATCCCTTGCGGGACTCGAGGAATTGAACTGGCAACCTTGTGGTTGAGAGCCCACTGGCCCATGTGGGAATCAAACCGGCAGCCTTCGGAGTTAGGAGCACGGAGCTCTAACTGCCTGAGCCACCGGGCCGGCCCCGGAGGTTTGCTTTCTAAGATCCCTTTCAGGATGTACCATCCAGCAATTCTCATCCAATGTCTGGCTTGGACTTCACCAACCAACATATTAATTAGCTGATATAAATCAGAAAATCCAGGCCAATAAGCTTGAATAGTAATATCAAATTCCTTAGCAAAATTATTAGAATCCTTAGTTACCTTAGGAAATTCCTGTACTATAGCTCATTACTCAGCTTTGGTCCAGAGAATGTAGGAGATGTGGGGTTTACTAGAATCCCCAGAGGGTTTAATCTTAAATGGAAAAGTACTGATAGGTTCCAAGGAAGAAGAGAGAGAAGATTCAGGAGAAGATGCTGCCGGGGGCTGAGTTGAAAGTGGAGGAGGTGGCAATGAGGAACAAGAGGGCTTCAGAGGTAGAGTTTGAGACAAAAGAGGAGTGGGGGAAGGGCAAGGCAGTGTAGAAGAGGGAGGACAGGAGGTTTCAGGCGCCATTTTCTTTCTTTTTAAATTTTTAACAGTCTCTGTTAACTTTGAGACTTTATTTTGTAAAAAGGTAACTTTAGATTCACAGTCTTCTTCGGAGGCCTCCATATACCACTCCAAATAGGCATTTCCACTCCTCTTTCTTAGTTTCAGTGCTGTTAGTATAGTCTAGCTTTTAGAAACTCAAGTTTGGGAATCTCAAAAGTTCCCCAAAGTGGCCACTGATACTTATAATTATCCATAGTCAGATCTGTCCCTTTAGTTAAATATGTGCATGAAGATTCCCCAGGGGTTTTAAACATACACTGGACCGGTGTCCTGGGAGGAGGGACAGTTATAGAAGGCCCATTTTTTTAAACATTGGGCCCAAAACAATTCACTGCTCGAATAATCTGCAGGTCCTTTAGCTCACCTCACTCTGGAACACTGTGGTCACTGAACTACGCGGAAGGCTTAAAGCCAGTTACTGGAAAATAACCAACTCTTAGGGAGTTAAGTTACAGGCTGAGCTGGCACTGGGCCGAAGTCAGTTCACAACTCAAGCAAACCAGGAATCTTCAGCTCACCTCACTCTCACCTTCTGGAACAGTCTGATCTCTGCGAATCAGACAGAAGGCTAGAGCCAGTTCCAGGCAAATAACCAACTCTCTCCAGGAGTTCAGTCACTGGTGAGCTGGGTGGCACTCCGTCAACTTTCTCAATGAGACAGCATGATCTAATACTGGCTAAAACTGACCAATTTCAGTAGAACTAACCTCTTACCCACCAACGGGCATTAGGCAAAGGCCAGCTTTTATCTCAAAGGACAGCCTGCTTTCTGAAGAAATCAAGCCAACATGCCATGAGTAGACAAATAAGCCTTAAAACATTCACACACACACACACGCACAGCAACAAAGGAAAACAAAAACAAAAATACCTTTAAAATAATTCCTGAAATAAAGCCTGGAGAACACCAGATGCAAAAAAAACCCCAAAAATCGGTTGGCTCAACCCAGGAGAGAAACCCACCTAAGGCTTCCAAGCCAGGGAACGAAGGTGGAGCCAACACAGCTCAGTTAGGCACCATAGCTTCGCTCACCGGTCAGAAAGCCCTCGGAGTTCCGTTCCTCTCTGGGCCCCATGTTGGGTGCCATTAATGTCAACTGGCCAAATAATGCTCCAGGTTATCCACCAAAATAAATGGTTTATTCAAGAAAAGAAAAAGAAACAGAACCACCAAGGAGTGCATGCATGCACACTGGCCAGCGGGTGTGACCCTTGGCCTCCCACACGGGAAAAAGGTTGAAGAGCCAAACATGGCTTCCCCGTTTAATCGCATCCCTTCCCCGGAAGTTGCCACAGAGTTCAACAGGAAATCAAGACTAGAGCGTTAACGAGGGTCCCAGCTCCACCCACAGTCCTCCCAGCTCTATGGTTAAGCATCTTAAGATACCAGTTCACTTTTATCGAAGGTTAGTGGAAAAGAAATATTGAGACAGGAATTTTATATATGTAAATATCAGAACCCAATTATGCTTACCCCCTAACTCAACATAGACTAACTATTAATATATTAATTCAGATAGAAGCGGAAGTAGATGTATATTTTTTTTAAAAGGGGAGGGGCAGCCGGTTAGCTCAGTTGGTTAGAGCACAGTGCTTTTAAGAAGGTTGTCGGTTTGATCCCCACATGGGCCACTATGAGCTGTGCGCTCCACAACTAGATTGAAACAACTACTTGACTTAGAGCTGATGGGTCCTGGAAAAACATACTTAAATACTGTAAATAAATGTTTTTTAAAAAATGGCCCTTTATAATGGCTGCTGAGGCACAGAAAATTTATTTATGAAATTCTTGGTCTCCTCCTGGTCTCTAGAAATTTTTAGGTAGTAATTATAATTTACACCATTGTGTTCTTATAGCCTTAGCCCCTATATAACCTTAAAGTTACAGTACCCAATTGTACAACTAGCAGAAATCAGGTTAATAAATGCCACTTGAGTGCTTCCAGTGTAAATTAGATAGGCCATATTAAATAAAAAAGGTGAATGGTTATGTCCCCAATCTATATAGAATTTTGAATTCACCCAATTCTGGCCTATCGTATCCACCCCTCCTGCAGAATCCAAGACCGGAAAGAACCCAAGCGGCCTCAGAGAGTTAGGAGAATCAGCTTCATTATGCCAGTGGGTGGGCTCAGTGGGATCCTTCCCAAATGACTGAGCCCCTAGCAAGGTTTTGAGCAGGTTTTTATGGGTTGGGGACTTCCTTCAGTCGGGGAGGGGAAGGGGTAGGTGTCGTCTGGTGATTGGCTCAAGGTGTGGCTTGGAGGGGGTTATGCGGAACTGGGCTGGGGCTTAGGCTGGGGACTTGTCTCTCCACTCGGGCCACCATTTTAGGTCGGTTCCACGTGGCAGGGAACCATTTTAAGGTCAGTTTCCCCATCACCCCAACAAACAGCAACGTATGGAATATGGGAAGGGGACATTTTTGTTGGGAAGGGTTAGAAAATTCTTGTCATACTGATTTCTATTGTAATGACACCAGGTTTGTAGTAAATGCTATTGGATTAAGTGTAATACTAAAATTATAGGCATATTAACTTTGCCTGAAGTTAAAAACCCATGATAATATTGATAATGAAACTCCAATGTACTGGGAAATTGAACTTAATCCTCCCCATGAAGTCATCTCTATGGAAACTAATTGGCCAAAATACAAATTTGTACTTCGAGATCCTGAAATAATCGAGTCTTCATAGGTGTTTGCTTCCCTCAGACTCATACTTGTCTAATATTGGACATTTTCTGCTCCTAATCAGTGTTACTGGTTTAATACCATTGCTCTTGGTCCTAGTTTGTACATGTTATACTAGATGCAAAAAAAACATAAGACAGACAGAAAAAAAGAAAAAAACTTGGACCATGTTAGCTCAAAGATTAGAAATTACCAATAAGTATTTAATTTAGACATAAAGGATCTGACTGCCTCCCATTTGCTCACATTTTCTTTTAAATATAAATAAATAATTCGGCCTTGACTGCCATTTAAGGTTATGGTCTTGCCCCACCCACAATGGTCCAACATTCAGCAAGACAAAGGCTGACACTTGCTAGGAATG
>NC_133760.1:80259712-80267056 GCF_036562045.2 Rhinolophus sinicus | reverse complement strand
TGAAATGATCCCCCTGATAAGTCCAGTGCCCATCTGGCACCTTACATGATCTTTACAACATTGTTGATTATATTCCCCAGAGTGTATTAACTATCAATTTATATTTCATTTTTTATTACATTTATAACAAAATTTTTGATGCTGTTGTCAATGGCATCTTTTATAACATCCCGTTTTTGTTTATTACTGTGATACAGAAATGCGTTTGATTTTTGTAATTTCATTTTGTCTCTAGCAATCCCACTAACTCTCTTATTAAGCCCCCAAATGTTATCCGTATATACTTTTGCATTTTATATATATATAATCACTTATGAAGAAAGAACTCTTTGTTTTCTTTTCAATTTTCATACCTTTTACTTGGTGTTGTTACCTTTCTAGACTAGTACCTGATGCTACTGCATTAGGTATGATGTTTGCGGAAGACACCCTTTATCTTGTTAGGGAAATTCTCTTTTATTCCTACTTGGCCGTGAGTTTTATCAGGAAGGCATTTGAAATCACCCAATGCTCACTTCTTTTAATCTCTTGAAATTGAATCAGTCAAGGGCTGATCATGAAACTAGAAGCCACACCATGTATTTCAGCAGTGGTAATTTAACCCAAGGAACTTGTTATGCGGATGTTGAAACACTAACTAACGGAGCACGAAGGAAGCGCTGCCTGGACGTCTTGCACCGCTCTAGTCTCTGCTTAGAGGGAGGTTTTCTTTGTTTTTGTTTAAATTAATGTTCTTATGTATGTATTTTGTTGAGATATAATTGACAGGTAACATTATGTTAGTTTCAGGTGTCTGACTTCATGATTTGACATGTGTATATATTGTGAACTGCTCACCACAATGTGTCAAGTTAACGCCCATCACAGCATGTAGTTACACATTTTTTTCTTGTGATCAGAACTTTTAACAGTTTTCTCTCTTAGCAATTTACTCTCTTAGCAATTTTCAAATATACAACACAGTGTTAACTATATTATTATAGTTAATATTATCATTGTCCAATATCACTAATTATAGTCATCAAGCTATACATTACATCCCCATGATTTAATTATTTTACCCTCTGTCTCTGGCAACCACCAATCTGTTCTCCATACGTCTGAGTTCTATTTTTTTTTTAAAGTTCTCACATATAAGTGAGATCATACAGTATATGTCTTTCTCTGTCTGACTTATTTCACTCAGCATAATGTGCTCATGGTCCACCCATGTTGTTGCAAGTGGCAGGATTTCCTTCTTTTTTTATGACTGAACAATAAAAAAACATTCTATTGTATGTGGACCACATTTTCTTCATCCATTCATTTGTCAATGGACTCTAGGTTGCCTCTATATTTTGGTTATTGTAAATACTACTGCAATGAACAGAGGGGTGCATGTATCTTTTCAAGTTATGTCTTAATTTCTTCTGAATAAATACCCAGAAGTGGAATTGCTGGATCATATGGGAGCGTAGTGGATGCACTAAATTACATTCCCAACAACAATGCAAGAGGGTTGCCCTTTCTCCACATCCTTGCCAACACTTGGGGTTTCTTCTCTTTTTGATAATCTCAGCTAGAGATTTGCTAGGCCACTCAGTGATGTGCATTGTGGGGACACAACCATGGGAGTCCTGCTTTCTTTAGTCCTTTGCTTGCACAAGACAATCTTCTCTGCGATACATGCAGAGTCAGGGGTGGGTGAGGAATAGGGCTGGTTACCTCTTGTTCACGTGGACCCCGTGGGCAGGGGCAGACCCAGGTTTTGTGGAGCCCGACATTTACACGAATGTGGAGATCACTGCTTCAGAAAGAAAATGCAAAATGTGGCACACATGTGAATTTTTCTGAAAGGGTAAAACACATTGCATCAAGTCACCAAAACTAAAATGCTCAAAATCAAAATACAAGACAATTCAGGAAAATTACAGACTATTTTATTAGTCGTACAGCATACCTGTCTGGCACTCCTGCATAACACATGTTCCCCACATTTATGGCTGGTGCTCTTTGATTGCCTCTTTTTATGAGAATAATTGCCATATAGTAATAAATATTAATATATTAGTAAATATTATTTATTGTTATAAGCCGTATGTTTATATAATATAGAGAATAGAAAGAGAATTCAATACTTTCTCCAGCACGATTGATTGAAATTTCTTTTACTCTTGTATGCTTTAAGAAACTTTCTTTCAATCCCAAAACTTGTTACTGGGAATGTCTAAAAGGTTTAAGATAGTTGTCACATTTGGGAAAACATGTACCACGTTTCCTTCATAAAAGAGCAGTAGGATTACAGGTCATTTCCTCATATCACTTGAGCCCTTGTCGGGCTTTGAAAAAGACACCAAGTATGTGAAGGACCCTGAAGACAGAGCTTCCTGAGCTTTAAGGCAGCAAATTGGCTTCTGTGCTGAGGTCCAGCCTTTGGAGTCCCCGCTGAACGGGGCGAGGGTCTCCCTCTCCACAGCCCATGTGGAGCAGGCCTGTGCTCCATCTGTCCCACTGACCTTAAACTCATGGAGAACAACACTCGTGCATCCCACGTCCCCAGAACCCTCAGTGCAAAGGGGCTTCACTGCTCAGCTTTCCCCTGGATTCCACCTTCCACTGGATTTGAGTCTAAATTCCCTTCTTTCTTGCCAGCACTTGAATGATCTTCAGAAAATTTAAAATTATTCTTTTCCAGAGCATGCAGTGGTTTCAGCTGGAGGTGGCTCCCTCTGAGTCCCCAGGACCAGCCCTGTTTCTTCCAACCATGTTGGGCCCCTTCAGTGACCCCCCTCTTGACTTAAACATGCAAGGTAACCACTTCCAGATTCACATCTGGACAAATTTCTCAACCTCTGGGGACCTCGGTGTATCCACCTGCAGGGTCGGGTGGGGGCAGAGGGTAGGGCAGGGTGATTTCTCAGCCCCCAGCTCACCCCGAAGGCCTGTGGAGCCCAAGTTCCCCTTCCAGGTGTGGCCACAGCTCTCTGAGCCCCGGCTTCCTGCTGGGGCGTCCTAGGCCGCACCCCACACTCTCGGCATTTCCTTCCCTGCAGAGGACGTGGACCCCGGCTCTGCCCTGTCAGATGCAGACATGGTGCCTCTGCTGCTGCTGCCCCTGCTGTGGGGAGGTGAGTGGCCCAGGGTCCTGGAAGCCAGTGCAGGTTGGGGAGGGGCTGCAGCTGCAGCTGAGGCTCTGTGTCCCCCCAGGGTCCCTGCAGGAGAAACAAGGGTACGAGCTCAGACTGAAGCCATCGGTGACAGTGCAGGAGGGTCTGTGCGTCCACGTGCCCTGCTCCTTCTCCTATCCCTGGAATCTGCAATCTTCCTCTGACGTGCTCCACATCTACTGGTACCGGATTGGGGACAACATAATATACGATTATCCTGTGGCCTCAAACAACCCATATAAACCAGCAAACCCTGAGACCTCCGACCGATTCCGCCTCCTTGAGGACCCCAGGACCAATAGCTGTTCCCTGAGCATCAGCAATGCCAGGAGGAGCGACACAGGAACCTACTTCTTCCGAGTGGAGAGAGGATATTATGTGAAATATAGTTACACAGAGAAGAAGCTGCATTTGCAGGTGACAGGTATGGCGGGGCCCAGAAGAGGACCTGGGACATGGGACCCCCGTCTTAGGACAGGAACAGGACACTGGAACACTCCCTGTCAGGGCCTAGGGGGTGTTGCTGTGGGAAGAGACACAGGACCTGGGGTGAGCTCAGACCCCGAGGCATGGGTCCCTCTCAGGGTCACACTCTGGGTCCCCACACCCTGGGGCCCAGGCACCGCCTCTCTCCTCCTCAGCCCTCACAGAGTTACCCGACATCCACGTTCCGGGGCCTCTGGAGTCCGGCCGCCCCACACGCCTGACCTGCAACCTGCCAGGGTCCTGTGAAGGGGGAAGACCTCTGACCTTCTCCTGGGTGGGGGCCGCTCTTGACTCGCTGAGCCCCCGGACCCTTCGCTCCTCAGTGCTAACCCTCACCCTGAGGCCCTGGGACCACGGCACCAACCTCACCTGTCAGGTGAAACAGCAAGGATATAGTGTGACTATGGAGAGAACCATCCTGCTCAATGTGTCCTGTGAGTTTGGAGGGGTGGCTGGGTCCCTTTGGGTAGTAGCAGTGCTGTGTGTGTGTGTGTGTGTGTGTGTGTGTGTGTGTGTGTGTGTAGGGGAGGGCGAGGGGGAGGCTAGGCTGACCTGAGAAGACTCTCATGCATCTGAGTCTAGGTGAGGAGTTGGCCAGGCCAATTCCACCTTCCTGGGTCCCACCACCCCTTGGGTATGGGGTCAGCTTCCATCCTGCTCCTCACCTCTGAGTGGGGCATATGTTTCCATCCCAGATGCCCCACAGAACCTCACCATACGCATCTTCAGAAATGTCACAGGTAGGAAAAAGCTTCGTCTCGCTGGGGCTGGGACGTGTCCCTGGGGCCACCGTGGACCAGAGGGGCAATCAGAGTTTGAATGGGGTCAGATATGGGAAGGGCAAGGATAAGAGTCACGGCCCTCCCTCCTCACGTCCCTGCACCTGCTCGTTCCACCTCTCTCTCTCTCTCTCTCTCTGTCTGTCTCTCTGTCTCTCTGTCTGTCTCTCTCTCTCTCCTTTCTCTCTCTCTCTGTCACCCTCTCTTTGCACTTCTCTCCCCAAAGCCTTCGAGATTCTGCAAACCACTTCGCCCCTTCCCATACTGGAGGGCCAGGCTCTGCGGCTGCTCTGTGCTGCTGACAGCAACCCCCCTGCAGACCTGAGCTGGTTCCGGGGGTCCCCACCCCTGAACACCACCCCCATCTCCAGCACCGGGATCCTGGATCTGCCTCGAGTGGGGATTGCAGAAGAAGGAGAGTTCACCTGCCAAGCCCGGCACCCGCTGGGCTCCCCAAATGTCTCTCTGAACCTCTCTGTGCACTGTGAGTGGGGGGATGGGGGACCCCTGGGGGCAGGACACCTGGGCGCTGGGGAGGGGAGAGGCACCGCTGACCCTTCTCCTCCCTCCCCACAGACCCCCCACAGGTCTCCTGCTCCTGGGGGGACAAGAGACTACACTGCAGCTGCTCCTCCCGAGCCCAGCAGGCCCCCTCCCTGCGCTGGCGGCTGAGGGAGCAGCTGCTGGAGCGAAACTTCAGCAACACCTCCTTCAAGGTCACCTTCAGCTCAGAGGGGCCCTGGGCCAACAGCTCCCTGAGCCTCAGCGAGGGGCTCAGCTCCAGCCTCAGACTCAGCTGCGAGGCTGAGAATGTCCATGGGACCCAGAGTGTCACTGTCTTGCTGCTGCCAGGTCAGGGGATCTGCTGGGGACTGAGGCTGAGGGAGAAAGGAGTGGATTGGAGATGAAGCTGGGTGTGAGGGGCTGGGGCCTGGACAGCAGGTGATTGCTAGGACAGGGCCCTCCAGCTCGTGTCTGAACAGCCGGTTCTGTAAGGAGATGGGAAACCAGGGGACTTGGTGCTGGGACTGGGTCATCTCATGCCCTTTTCTCTGCAGGGAAGTCAGTGTCCCTGGCGGGAGTGGTTCCTGGGGCTCTTGGAGGCGCTGGTGCCATGGCCCTGCTGTCCTTATGCTCGTGTCTCATCTTCTTTTGCATGTAAGCCTTTGTCCTGGGGAGGAACAGGGAAGTGTGCAGTAGGCGGCGATGACAGGTGTCACTGAATCCCAGAAAAGCAGAGCTGAGTGCATCCAGAGGGGCCTACTTTGGGAGGTGGGTGGGGGTAACAGCTTTATTGAGATACAATTCCCATATGGTTAAAGTGTACAGTTCAACGGCTTTTAGTTCATTCACGCAGGTTGTGCACCCAACACCACAATCAATTTAGAACTTTTTCAGTAGGCCAAAATGAAAAAGAAACAAAGAGAAATCCCACGCCCCTTAATTGTGATCCTGTCCCCACCGTCCCCCCAGCCCTAGGCAACCACTAATCTATTTTCTATTTCTCTACACTTTCCCATCCTAGACATCTCATACAAATGGAATCATAATATGTGACCCTTCGTGACTGACTTCTTTCATGTAGCATGATATTCTCAAGGTTCATGCATGTGTCAGTACTTTATTCACTTTTATGTCTAAATAATATTCCATTTAATGGATGGGGCACATTGTATTTGTCCATTCATGTGTTTTGGACACTCGGGTTGTTGCCGCATTTTGACCATCACGAATAACACTGCTGTGATCACTCGTGTACGAGTTTCTGTGTGTAAGCGGGGTCTTTAGTGACAGAAATTCAATCTTGGCCAAAAGCCTGGTCATCCAGGGGGACAGAGTACTCACTTGCATGTCAGGAGGGTCTCTGAGTCCGGTTTCAGGGCCTGGATGCCCCAGTTGTGTTACCAGGGAGTGAGGGCAGCGTGTCCGCCTGTGCCTGGGCCACTCTGGCTGCAGTGTTGTCATCTCTCCCCTTAGAGTGAAAGCAGGAAACAAGCGTCCAGGAGACTAAAGGGCGTGGATGATGAAGACGCTGTCATGGGTACAGTCGCCTTGGTGAGTGATGTGGGTGTCTTTTCATGCAGTGTGAACATCCATTCAAGGAGTGCAGACAGCTCCTTAGCCTTCCCCCAAGCCCACGCCTCTGTGGTCAGCTGGGCAGGCAGCTGCGGGCTGACTTTCTGTGGGTTCTTGCCCTTCCTCTCTCGGAGCCAATGGTCAGCCCCCTGCCCTACCCCTGCTGACCACTGAGCCCACCTCACCTCTTTGCCAGATACAGGCTGCCAGAACCATTTCCTCTAAACTGTTACTTTCTACCCCTTCTGGGCATGTTACCTCACCTGTCCCACCTCAGTTTCCTTATCTGCAAATGGGGATAATAAGAGTATCCTTTATACTGGGTTTTTGTGATGATTAAATGTATTAGTAAGCCCCCGATATGGTCTAATCAATCATAGTGTTACAAAAATTAAAATGAACGAGCAAATAGTTGAGTTCATAAGAAATGGGTGTAGAATAAGATAAATGAAAAACTGTCCCATTGGCCCAACCTGCCCTTGGGACCGTGCCCGCCTTAGTTCTTCCCTGACTCTCTTCTCTCCCCTTCACTCAGGGTTCAAAGCAAAAGCCCCAGCCAGACAGCCCCCCAGAGCAAGTGCTACCTGCCGGGGATGCCCCTTCCTCAGGGGAGCAACAGGAGGAGCTCCACTATGCAACCTCAGCTTTCATGGGATAAAGTTGAGGGACCCACGGGGCCAGGAGGGCACCAGCACCTGCGAGTACTCAGAGATCAATACAAGAAAATGAGGACCCACCCAGAGCTCAGTCTTGGCCGGAGGGATCACAGCCCCTCTCAGGGAAAGAAATCAGGGATGGATTATTGTCGCATGAGGTGCCCTAGTGGCAACATTAACAGACAGGTGACAGGACTAGAA